>NC_058082.1:549123122-549385020 GCF_014858855.1 Bufo gargarizans | reverse complement strand
AATCTCCCATTTAAAATTATCTACAGTGAATTTAATAACCGTTGTTTTCCTCTCTGCTCGGCAGTTATTACACGATCCACACCTATAGACCCCTTTTAAGGACTCCCATGGAGCGCTGATTGTGTTTGGTTGCTTTTTCTTGATCGTCGGGGCTACTTGTAGTGCTAGGTTGGGTGCTCTAGTAAAAACTATAGGCGGCTGATTTGGTAAAGAGGTTCCCAAAATGTTATCCTCTTTCAATAAGTGCCAGTGTTTACTAACTATACCCCTAATCTTTTTGCATTCCGTATTAAAAGGTAATACTAGTTTTGCCGTTTCCTCCCTGGGTGATGTATGTGTTTTATCTCCAGAAAAGGATACTCGATCTATCTTCCTTACTTGATCCAGGGATTGTTCTAGTTGTTCCAGGGGGTATTCTTTTTCTAGGAACTGTGTTTTCATTTCTTGTGCCTTTAACTGAAACTGGGTATTTTTAGTGCCATTTCTTTTTAGGCGTCTGAATTGGCTGCCAGGTATCCCAAGGAGCCAACTAGGTAAGTGACAACTGCTGTGTAGGATAAAGCTGTTCCTGGACACCTCTTTACGGTACTTACTGCATAGAAAAGTATTTTCACATACTTCAATTTTCAAATCCAGAAATTCAACATGGTGTGAATTTGAGGTTCAGATTGTTGCTGTTTACATCTTCGATAAATGGATTCAGTTCAAGGGAAGTTCCATCCCAAATTAAGAAAATGTCGTCTATGTAACGACGCCTCAGTACCAGTCCCGTCCCCAGCCTTGGTGTGATGGTCTCTTGTTCCCAATCTGCCATAAACGAATTGGCAAAGCTGAGGGTGAACCTGGTACCCATGGCGGTTCCAGTTGTTTGTAAATTATTTTTGGACTTAAAGAAAAAATAATTATGTGACAATAGAAATAAAATACCCTTTAAAATAAACTGTATCTGTTCCTGTTTGAGTTTATTATTTTGTTGAAGTATTTTATCTATTGCCCGTATTCCCTGGTCATGATTGATACTAGTGTACAATGCACTTACATCCAGTGTAGCTACGATCCAGTGAGGCTGGCATGTCATCGATTCTAATATTTTAATAATTGAGGTGGTATCTTTCAAATGTGAGGGTGTTTTCACCACATGTGGTTGTAAAAAACAATCTAAATATTGCGATAAATGCCTGAGATTATAGGTCTTCCTGGCGGGTTCATTGGGTTTTTGTAGACTTTTGGGATGCAGTAGAAGACTGGAAGTCTTTTAGGGGTTCCCACTATGAATTCATATTCCATTTTGTTTAAAATTCCATCTTGACATAACTTCGACAGTTCTTCATAATATACATTAGTTGGGTTTCCCAAGTGATGTCGGATAGTTGTCTATTGCATTCATCTATAGATTTCTCTGTATCCAAAATCGGCCGGGCGCACCGTGATTTTATGATTTTTCTGTAATTCCTTAATTGCTCTGATCTCTCCTTCTGTTAAATTCTTCTTCCCATATTGATTGATCTTAAGTTTTCTGATATCGGCCTCAGCTGTCTCTTGAAATGCTGTCATTTCTCTTCCCACCTCCCGTCTGGGATACATCTTGGATTTTAATTTAACATCTACATGTTGATATGTGGGAGTTGATACATTGGACTGTTGAATGGGATTTTTCATAAAATGTTTTTTGCAACTCAATTTTCTCATATACTTTTAGATTCGGATGTACGTATCGAATTTATTCAACGGTTGGCTAGGTGCAAATTTGAGGCCTTTATTTTGAAGTCTTTTTTGACTATCATTTAACATAACCGAACGGAGATTAATAATATTATCATTCCCGATATCTCCTCTATTTTTTATTTTGGACCTACACTTTCTACCTCCTCTTCGTATTCTCTTTTTCTGTTGATGACTTGTGTTAGTACTTGAGGTGTCTTCTGTGGTGGTCTTTGTGTTGGTAATTGATCCACCTGAATTGGGGTCGTGCATGTAGTCTGTGTCGTGTTGGTTTTAATTGATTTATGTGGGATTGAGTGAACCTGTGTATTGTGTTCGATAGATAAGCATTGGATGTCTGCGGCGACGGCCATTTGTTGTGCACTTATTGTGTATGTGGGTCTTTTGTTCACCATATATTTTTCTTGGCCTTTTTTGAATTTGTGTTTTTGGTGTGGTTGTGATGTTCTGTCTAAAAAAGGACCAGATAGTGCTCGATAACGGGTTGATATTGGTACTGTGGTCTTATTAAATGCATCTCTAATTCCTTCTGATGGTGGGCGATTGGTCTTTAACTGTTTATTATGTTCATCTTGAACTCATATTTTTTTAATTTTCTTTAGAATAATCTCTTCTTCCAACTTATTTAGTTTATCGAATAAGACATTTTGTAGTTGATAAAAATGGGAATTTTTCTCAAAATTATCAATCTGTATCTTGATTTGCGTGATGTGGTCTTCCAACTTTCTCGCGATCTGTTCCCTCCTTTGGATAATAAGGTTAACTAGTGCCATTGACTGTAATTTGAGGAAACATTCCCATTGAGAGTTAAATTCCTCATTACACAAATACTGGGACAGGGATTTAATTTCCCATTGTTGTCTTAATTGTTTGGTTAGTAATTTTTCCAAATCTCTGACTGTGTTTCCCATCGTAGTCTGAACGCCAACCTCAATGTCTTTCTCTTTTAAATCCTCATTAATAAAATTAAATGTATTTATTTTCTCTTGTTTTGTTTCCACAAATTGCCATAAATCCATTTTGTTATACACGTATTTATCAATTAAAAAACACAAAACAATACAATTGACAAAAAATCCTGGGAGCTAAATCCTGTTATGGTAGAAATATGATATTTTATAGTCAACAATAGGGACGCTCCCCGGACCTCACACATACTACATACTGGAGCACTGCCTGAGCTCTACCGTAAAGCCCAAAAAACTATGTAATCAATAAAAAATGGCTCATATGGGGCAAACTAAGAATGCGTTAGAAGCATCGAGTGAGAACAAAAATACATATGTATATGAATACCAGGAGTATAATGGTCCGGTCCACGTTTTATTAGAGACCCGAAAGGGTATAAATAAAATAAAAAAACATTACATGCAACTGAGGAAGGAAAGTTTTCTGAAACGCGTCTGGCGTGGACATTCACGTCAATTCTATATCCTTGAGAAACACTCTTGATATTCTCCTGACAGGAAGGGTGAAGCGCTATCTTATTCGGAGGTCCGGCGTGGCCAACTATACAGAGCGCATGCGCGAAGAATTCACAGCCGGTACATCGAATGCCGGGACACAGCGTGGAAGCGCGGTAAGACAATATCCGCTCCAGGCTCCGGCCACCTCTATCAGCAGAAGCGCGGTAAGAGGCATCTAACTATGTGACAACATTACAATATGAAGGAATAACCCTGGGAAGATTGACTTTACAAACTGAGTGGCGAGCGATATATCTAAGCTAACTGGTATATCCAAGCCGACCAGCGTATCTGTGCCAACAGCGCTCCTCCGATGGCAGGAGATATTACCCAAACTAACTTCTACAGTTTGTATAATATCAGTATATATCTATTCAAAGAGGTGGCCACAGACCTACAGTAATAATAGAACAAGAGTGTAATAACCTCCAAGAAGGAGATATAGATTCGCGAGATTACTGTTCCAATATTACGTGCGTGAGCTCCGCACGTAAAATGCTTTAAAGGGACCGTGACCATATAGAATTTTATTATTTTATCTATATGTGATTGTTTGTATTGCATTAATTGATCATTTTTATTTTATTGCATTTAGTAAATATATAGTAGATACTGTGAGCCAGCACTTTTTTATTGACTCCCTGATTCACCCTGGTACTCAATGAGGACGCCGATACAGTTCAAATTGGGACATCTGATGGCAAATCTCAGCCTTGTAAAGTAAAGGCAGGAGCTGGCGCTGGAGCGCAGGCTTACAAGGCCCGGTCACCCCCTCTGGAGGCAACTCATCCCAGTCACATTCTAGGACAGGTTGCTGGAGGCCATTTTTAGATCACTCTTAGAGAACCCCTTTTTAAACTTGACTTTAGATGCAAAATTTCTTTTAGCCAACAGATGGTGCCAGAGGGAAGGAAATGAAAGTCTATTACAGTGTACGGCAGCGATCTCACCGCCACGTCCTATGGAGTGAACCAGCCTCCCTCGTCTCTGCAATTAATGTCACACGGTATACTTTATAGTTTGTAATACTGACTTTTATTTCCATTAAAGTTTTTTTTTTTACAACTGCGGTTTGTTTCTTTTTCATATTTCTTTGTCCTGCTCACTGAAGTGGCCACACACGCTCAGTTTCATCCTTCAACTGCCTCCTGAGCTGTGATAGGGAGAGAGCTGCAGCAGAAAGGACACGCCCCCCCTAGCTGTGATAGGGAGAGAGCTGCAGCAGAAAGGATACGCCCCCTGAGCTGACGGCTTGATATAAATCTAGCAAAGGGGGAGATTTCTGGATCCATGTGAGGTACAGGGCTGGTTCTAACTTTGTTAGAGACTGTAAAGTGCTGCAGAATATGTTGGTGCTGTATAAAGATTATTATTCTTTTTTTTTTTTTAAATGGCGATGTAAAAAAAAAAAAAGGCTGACAATGGCTTTCTTGTTGAGACCTTACCGCACGCACTGCTCAGCGGGGGCGTCTGTATGTACAGCATGGGGGGGGGGGGGGGGTGTTGGTGTCTGGCTGTACACATTGGATGTCAATCGAACCACTGATTTCACTAGGATCAGCCGACAATGTAATTTATATGGTTGCCTCCCTGTATACTGTACACCAGAATAAGGAGGCTAAGAAGAGCAGAGGATCGAAGACAGCGGATGAGAAACGGGGAGACTGTGGGGCCGGTGTATGGCAGTTCAGGGGAGTGCGATACCATAAATGGGGTGTATTACTGATCGCTATTATAATCAGGCACCGGACTACTGCAGACAAGAAGTGAGCAGGAGCAGCCGACAAATGGGAGACGGAGACAGGCGGAAGGAAGAAAGTGGAGGATGAGAGAGGGAGATATGCAGGAGGAAGAAAGTGGAGGATGAGAGAGGAGGCCGAGAATGAGGGATCGGATGGGGACATGCAAATGAAGAGAGTGGAGGATGAGAGATGAGAAGGGGGGATGAGAGAGGAACATGTAGGAGGAAGAAAACAGAGGATTACATTGGGCACATTTTGTAGGTGGTCAGAGACTTGTAGATAATTAGTGAAAGAATAAAAGTTACGTTAAAACCGAAAACAGAGGATTAGAGAAGAAGAAGCCAAGAAGTGGCATTAGGAGGATAGGAGGATGAGGGGCTGGTGAATTGGAGAAGGGGACACGCAGGAGGAAAAAAGTGGAGGATGAGGCCAAGAAGAGGGGATCAGAGAGGGGGACACGCAGGAGGAAGAAAGTGGAGGATGAGGCCAAGAAGGGGGGATCAGAGAGGGGGACACGCAGGAGCAAGAAAGTGGAGGATGAGGCCAAGAAGGGGGGATCAGAGAGGGGGACACGCAGGAGCAAGAAAGTGGAGGATGAGGCCAAGAAGGGGGGATCAGAGAGGGGGACATGCAGGAGCAAGAAAGTGGAGGATGAGGCCAAGAAGGGGGGATCAGAGAGGGGGACACGCAGGAGCAAGAAAGTGGAGGATGAGGCCAAGAAGAGGAGATCAGAGAGGGGGACATGCAGGAGCAAGAAAGTGGAGGATGAGGCCAAGAAGAGGAGATCAGAGAGGGGGACATGCAGGAGCAAGAAAGTGGAGGATGAGGCAAGAAGAGGAGATCAGAGAGGGGGACATGCAGGAGCAAGAAAGTGGAGGATGAGGCCAAGAAGAGGAGATCAGAGAGGGGGACATGCAGGAGGAAGAAAGTGGAGGATGAGGCCAAGAAGGGGGGATGAGAGAGGGGGACATGCAGGAGCAAGAAAGTGGAGGATGAGGCCAAGAAGAAGAGATCAGAGAGGGGGACATGCAGGAGGAAGAAAGTGGAGGATGAGGCCAAGAAGGGGGGATTAGACAGTTCGAGAAGGAGTGGTCAGTGGCTGAGAAACAGGGATTAGTCAGGCACAAGACAGACCCGTGTGGTCAATTGGCCAAAAGATTGTTAAAGACACTGGACAGAACGGAGCTCACACCCGTCAGATTTTTTCCTAGAACGGGGCTTTTATTCATTTTGAAGCTTTCACTCTGTAATAATCAACAATAATGAACTATTAATAATAATAAAATCTTACTTAAAAAATAAAGAATTCAGGATTTTCCAGTCACTTCGGTATAAAACAATCCTGGTTACCCTGTAACAGAAGGAGGGCACAGTTCGGCCGCCCCTCTCCGCTGCAGGCGTTCACCAGCGGCTGGCTCTCGGCATCCTCAGGAAAGCGTTCAGTGTGTCCTTTATTTTTTTGGCGATTTCTGTGGTGATAAAATAATATTTCTGCGTTTCCTGAACGATCGCGTTTCTTAGGTTTTCTGGCAGTGCCCGCTTCCCCCTGGAGCCGTCATAGTTTACCGTATGTGTCCACGTCTTGTAGACATCATATGGGACAAGTTCTTGGAAAAGTAACTGGGCAAACCGGTGGGGTTCATTACGAGCCGTTTCATGAAGGCGGTCAAGCGTTGAGGAGTCCACGACCGGAAGGGTAAAGTCGGAAACGGGGGCAACGACCGCCAGGGGAACTGTACTTTCTGCAGCACACGGGATACCGCAGAGATACTGACCATTTTCGGAGGCGCTGGTGCTTGATTCGTTGACATAGTCCTCTGGTTCCTCCTTGACACTGGGTTCAGGATAACTCTGGTTTGTGTCCTGTAATGGAGGTGAATAATCAAATGTGTTGACATCGTGGGGCACCACTAGGTTCATGGTGCAGAGGGCTTTCTCTACGGCTTTCTCCACCACTTCACTCACAGAGGACATTGCCCTGTTTACAGTTTCTTCCACCATTTGGCTCATGGATGAAATAGCCTCCTTAATTTCCTTGAGCTCCATTTCCATTGTCTCTAGTCTCTCTTGGGCCCCACATCTGCATGTGCCAAAGGGCTGGGAGGGGAGCACAATGGGAGAAGGGTTGAAATTCGGGCCATGGTGACTTCCGTTAGGAGCTGAACACATATTCTGATTTGTGGAAGGTTGGACACCAGTGATCGCTTCATCACCTGCCAGTAAATTCCTGCCGGACTTCATCTGATGACCTGTATGTATGTGAGGAGCAATGGGGGGAGCTGGTGGGAAGGGTCCATCATCAGAGATGACTTTTTCTGTGCTATGCGGTAAGAGTTCATGAGTAACAGGTACCTCAGTGACATTAGTACTCCAAGCGGTGTACTCTGTAGTTTCCAGAAGACTGGGGTCTGTGCGATGAAGGGTTATGGATTTTACCTTTGCCTTACGTTTGCTTGCAGAATTAGGCAGGTTCTCCTTTCTGACCAAGACCTTCCTGTTTGTTGTGGCCTTCATCTTGTTAGTGCCAATCGGCAGAGAAGCCTCTGACGTCTCATCGTTAAACTGCTGGTTCTTTTCCATTCTCGCCTTGGCCTGGAATTTCCTTTTGACCTTGCTGCCATCTCTTATCATACGACTCGTTCTGTGTAGAAAACAAACTGTGACTTAGATCCAGAATCTTACACCGAGCACCGCGCCATCGTGCCGCCCCTCGTGTTACCATACATCAGTGTTCTTGCTCTAATCACTTACCTGGGCCTTCCATAGCTCCAGCCCATTTGCCGTCTCACAGTTCTTATGCTGCTCTCCGATATCTCGACGTCATATTTGTCCTTTAGGATCCTCCTTATGTCTCGGGCACACGTTTCATCATCTTCACAGGTCAGTTCGTGGATTAGGTTTCTCACTTCTCTGCCAGTGGAGGAAAGATAACGGTAAGTACAGTCCTGCGGGTCACTAGAGAGGATCTATATTGTGAGAGTGTAATACAGTGCGAGGCCTGAAATCATCATGACTTACAGGGTGGTTTTTGGACGAGTAAAATGTCGGGGTTTTTGCAGACCTTTTGCGTAGTACCACACGCTGTGCTTGCTCATGGGCACCCCGCAGTTGCGCAGCCACGTATGAATTTCGTGAACACGGTGTCCCTTTTTGGTCATCGCGAGAATCTTGTCGATCCAAACTTGACTGTATTTCTTCGGCATTTTCTCCGGTGTGACGATATGGAGCGCTCGAGAAGTAGAGGTAAGTTGTCCTGTCAGTGCATCACGCCCTGTAGAGATATATATGTTACTGAGAATAATAGCACGCCCCCTACTGCCTGCCTCTAAAACAGCAGAAGAGGTCGGGGGAGGACACTGGGCAGGAGACGAGCTCTTCAGGGGCTTTGTCTCCAGTAGTCACTCTATGTGAACGAGTCCACGAAGCGTCTGCACTAATCCAATCGCCCTCCGACACCTCTTCTAATAAACAGGAATCTCTGTACATTGTTCTGTTCTTTACAGTCTTAAGAAAAGAACGTAACAAGGATTTCTATTGTAAAATACTTTGAAAGCCTCAACTTTTTTCTGCTCAATTATTCTAAAATGTTTTTTGAAAAAAAGGGGTAAGCTACCTGGACCCTGGCCAGAACCAGAGTTGGATGCGGCTTTAAGATGGCGCCCACTCAGGAGCCCAGCGGGTGCCCTAGACGGTGGTTGTCTGTTGTTTTACATAACAGATGCCCACAGTCAATGTCTTTGATTGGAGACAACTCCAAACATGGCCAACTAACCCCTTCAAATGTCATGGTTGCCTGCGACCACAGCATCTTAGCGGTCATTTCTAAGGAGCGGCTGACCAACCGAACAACCCCACAGGATAAGAATTTGGGAGCTATATGGTTGCTATAACAGCTGGGAGCCTTCTAAGAACTCCCAGTCCTGACATAGTTCAGTTCTTAGTGAGGCCTGTATTTATCCCATACAGCGAATGGAAAAAACAACATGGCCAAATCTCTACATTTTGGTTGCTTCACCTCTTGAAAAAAAAAATGGAATAAAAAGTAATTAAAAAATTAATAAAAAAATAAAATAAAATCACACACACCCCAATAAGGTATCATTAAAAACTACAGATCATCCCGCAAACAAATGGGCCCCGACAACCACTCCATAGACAGAAATATAAGAAAAGTTATGTTTTCAAACTTTATCTTTTTTTCAAAGTATGAAAACACAAGGAAAACTAGATACATTGGTGTCTCTGTAATTAAATCGACCCACAAAATCAGGATAGCGAATCATTTTTACCACACAGTTCACGCCGTGAAAAACACGATGGCAGAATTGCATCTTTTTTTTACAATTCCACCCAATTTTTATTTTTTTCCGGCTTCCCACTACGGTGTAAGGAATAGTAAATGGTTCCATTAGAAAGTACAATTTATCCCTCAAAAAAACAAGCCTTCATCTGGCCGCGTGAACGAAAAAATAATAAAGTTGTGGCTTTTTGCAAGGCAGGGAGTGAAAAAACAAAACTATGAAAATAATTTACACTAGGAAGAGGTTAAAAGCGATTCTGGACGATCGGACTGCGTTTTCGGTCAACGTCTTGACTTTATCTTTTCGGGCATTTTTTGTTCTTCATGGCGGTATGTCGGCGCTCTAATGTGTTTGTCGCTATGTCTCTCCTGCCTCATAAAGTAAAGCGGGGGCAGTCACACCAGAGGTGTACATACAAATCATTGGGCCCCATATCAAGAATCTGAATTGAGCTCTCATGTCCCATCCCTGAGCTCATTATATAGTGTGCCATACCCCCCATGAACTGCGCATGCTGATCATTATATAGTGTGCCATACCCCCCCATGAACAGTGCATGCTGATTACTATATAGTGTGCCATACCCCCCCATGAACAGTGCATGCTGATTACTATATAGTGTGCCATACCCCCATGAACTGTGCACGCTGCTTATTATAGAGTGTGCCATACCCCCCATGAACTGTGCATGCTGATTACTATATAGTGTGCCATACCCCCCAATGAACTGTGCATGCTGATCATTATATAGTGTGCCATACCCCCATGAACTGTGAATGCTGATTACTATATAGTGTGCCATACCCCCCATGAACAGTGCATGCTGATCATTATATAGTGTGCCATACCCCCCATGAACAGTGCATGCTGATCATTATATAGTGTGCCATACCCCCCCATGAACAGTGCATGCTGATTACTATATAGTGTGCCATACCCCCCATGAACTGTGCATGCTGATTATTATATAGTGTGCCATACCCCCCATGAACTGTGCATGCTGATCATTATATAGTGTGCCATACCCCCCATGAACTGTGCATGCTGATTACTATATAGTGTGCCATACCCCCCATGAACTGTGCACGCTGCTTATTATAGAGTGTGCCATACCCCCCATGAACTGTGCATGCTGATTACTATATAGTGTGCCATACCCCCCAATGAACTGTGCATGCTGATCATTATATAGTGTGCCATACCCCCCCATGAACTGTGCATGCTGATCATTATATAGTGTGCCATACCCCCATGAACTGTGAATGCTGATTACTATATAGTGTGCCATACCCCCATGAACAGTGCATGCTGATTACTATATAGTGTGCCATACCCCCCATGAACAGTGCATGCTGATTACTATATAGTGTGCCATACCCCCCATGAACAGTGGATGCTGATTACTATATAGTGTGCCATACCCCCCATGAACTGCGCATGCTGATTACTATATAGTATGCCATACCCCCCATGAACTGTGCATGCTGATTACTATATAGTGTGCCATACCCCCCATGAACTGTGCATGCTGATTACTATATAGTGTGCCATACCCCCCATGAACTGTGCATGCTGCTCATTATATAGTGTGCCATACCCCCCATGAACTGTGCATGCTGATCATTATATAGTGTGCCATACCCCTCCATGTACTGTGCACGCTGCTTATTATATAGTGTGCCATACCCTCCATGTACTGTGCACGCTGCTTATTATATAGTGTGTCATACCCCCCATGTACTGTGCACGCTCATTATATAGTGTGCCATACCCCCCATGAACTGTGCATGCTGATTACTATATAGTGTGCCATACCCCCCATGAACAGTGCATGCTGATTACTATATAGTGTGCCATACCCCCCATGAACTGTGCATGCTGATTACTATATAGTGTGCCATACCCCCCCCATGTACTGTGCACGCTGCTTATTATATAGTGCGTCATACCCCCCATGTACTGTGCACGCTGCTTATTATATAGTGTGCCATACCCCCCATGTACTGTGCACGCTGCTTATTATATAGTGTGCCATACCCCCCATGTACTGTGCATGCTGATTACTATATAGTGTGCCATACCCCCCATGAACTGTGCATGCTGATCATTATATAGTGTGCCATACCCCCCCATGAACTGTGCATGCTGATCATTATATAGTGTGCCATACCCCCATGAACTGTGAATGCTGATTACTATATAGTGTGCCATACCCCCCATGAACAGTGCATGCTGATCATTATATAGTGTGCCATACCCCCCCATGAACAGTGCATGCTGATTACTATATAGTGTGCCATACCCCCCATGAACTGTGCATGCTGATTACTATATAGTGTGCCATACCCCCCATGAACTGTGCATGCTGATCATTATATAGTGTGCCATACCCCCCATGAACTGTGCATGCTGATTACTATATAGTGTGCCATACCCCCCATGAACTGTGCACGCTGCTTATTATAGAGTGTGCCATACCCCCCATGAACTGTGCATGCTGATTACTATATAGTGTGCCATACCCCCCAATGAACTGTGCATGCTGATCATTATATAGTGTGCCATACCCCCCCATGAACTGTGCATGCTGATCATTATATAGTGTGCCATACCCCCATGAACTGTGAATGCTGATTACTATATAGTGTGCCATACCCCCATGAACAGTGCATGCTGATTACTATATAGTGTGCCATACCCCCCATGAACAGTGCATGCTGATTACTATATAGTGTGCCATACCCCCCATGAACAGTGGATGCTGATTACTATATAGTGTGCCATACCCCCATGAACTGCGCATGCTGATTACTATATAGTATGCCATACCCCCCATGAACTGTGCATGCTGATTACTATATAGTGTGCCATACCCCCCATGAACTGTGCATGCTGATTACTATATAGTGTGCCATACCCCCCCCATGAACTGTGCATGCTGATTACTATATAGTGTGCCATACCCCCCATGAACTGTGCATGCTGCTCATTATATAGTGTGCCATACCCCCCATGAACTGTGCATGCTGATCATTATATAGTGTGCCATACCCCTCCATGTACTGTGCACGCTGCTTATTATATAGTGTGCCATACCCTCCATGTACTGTGCACGCTGCTTATTATATAGTGTGCCATACCCCCCATGAACTGTGCATGCTGCTTACTATATAGTGTGCCATACCCCCCATGAACAGTGCATGCTGCTTACTATATAGTGTGCCATACCCCCCATGAACTGTGCATGCTGATTACTATATAGTGTGCCATACCCCCATGAACTGTGCATGCTGATTACTATATAGTGTGCCATACCCCCCCCCCATGTACTGTGCACGCTGCTTATTATATAGTGCGTCATACCCCCCATGTACTGTGCACGCTGCTTATTATATAGTGTGCCATACCCCCCATGTACTGTGCACGCTGCTTATTATATAGTGTGCCATACCCCCCATGTACTGTGCATGCTGATTATTATATAGTGTGCCATACCCCCCATGTACTGTGCATGCTGATTACTATATAGTGTGCCATACCCCCCATGAACTGTGCATGCTGATTATTATATAGTGTGCCATACCCCCCATGAACTGTGCACGCTGCTTATTATATAGTGTGCCATACCCCCCATGTACTGTGCACGCTGCTTATTATAGAGTGTGCCATACCCCCCCATGAACTGTGCATGCTGATTACTATAGTGTGCCATACCCCCCATGAACTGTGCATGCTGATCATTATATAGTGTGCCATACCCCCCATGAACTGTGCATGCTGATCATTATATAGTGTGCCATACCCCCATGAACTGTGAATGCTGATTACTATATAGTGTGCCATACCCCCCATGAACAGTGCATGCTGATTACTATATAGTGTGCCATACCCCCATGAACAGTGCATGCTGATTATTATATAGTGTGCCATACCCCCATGAACTGTGAATGCTGATTACTATATAGTGTGCCATACCCCCATGAACAGTGCATGCTGATTACTATATAGTGTGCCATACCCCCCATGAACAGTGCATTCTGATTACTATATAGTGTGCCATACCCCCCATGAACAGTGGATGCTGATTACTATATAGTGTGCCATACCCCCCATGAACTGCGCATGCTGATTACTATATAGTATGCCATACCCCCCATGAACTGTGCATGCTGATTACTATATAGTGTGCCATACCCCCCATGAACTGTGCATGCTGATTACTATATAGTGTGCCATACCCCCCATGAACTGTGCATGCTGCTCATTATATAGTGTGCCATACCCCCCATGAACTGTGCATGCTGATCATTATATAGTGTGCCATACCCCTCCATGTACTGTGCACGCTGCTTATTATATAGTGTGCCATACCCTCCATGTACTGTGCACGCTGCTTATTATATAGTGTGTCATACCCCCCATGTACTGTGCACGCTCATTATATAGTGTGCCATACCCCCCATGAACTGTGCATGCTGATTACTATATAGTGTGCCATACCCCCCATGAACAGTGCATGCTGATTACTATATAGTGTGCCATACCCCCCATGAACTGTGCATGCTGATTACTATATAGTGTGCCATACCCCCCCCATGTACTGTGCACGCTGCTTATTATATAGTGCGTCATACCCCCCATGTACTGTGCACGCTGCTTATTATATAGTGTGCCATACCCCCCATGTACTGTGCACGCTGCTTATTATATAGTGTGCCATACCCCCCATGTACTGTGCATGCTGATTACTATATAGTGTGCCATACCCCCCATGAACTGTGCATGCTGATCATTATATAGTGTGCCATACCCCCCCATGAACTGTGCATGCTGATCATTATATAGTGTGCCATACCCCCATGAACTGTGAATGCTGATTACTATATAGTGTGCCATACCCCCCATGAACAGTGCATGCTGATCATTATATAGTGTGCCATACCCCCCCATGAACAGTGCATGCTGATTACTATATAGTGTGCCATACCCCCCATGAACTGTGCATGCTGATTACTATATAGTGTGCCATACCCCCCATGAACTGTGCATGCTGATCATTATATAGTGTGCCATACCCCCCATGAACTGTGCATGCTGATTACTATATAGTGTGCCATACCCCCCATGAACTGTGCACGCTGCTTATTATAGAGTGTGCCATACCCCCCATGAACTGTGCATGCTGATTACTATATAGTGTGCCATACCCCCCAATGAACTGTGCATGCTGATCATTATATAGTGTGCCATACCCCCCCATGAACTGTGCATGCTGATCATTATATAGTGTGCCATACCCCCATGAACTGTGAATGCTGATTACTATATAGTGTGCCATACCCCCATGAACAGTGCATGCTGATTACTATATAGTGTGCCATACCCCCCATGAACAGTGCATGCTGATTACTATATAGTGTGCCATACCCCCCATGAACAGTGGATGCTGATTACTATATAGTGTGCCATACCCCCCATGAACTGCGCATGCTGATTACTATATAGTATGCCATACCCCCCATGAACTGTGCATGCTGATTACTATATAGTGTGCCATACCCCCCATGAACTGTGCATGCTGATTACTATATAGTGTGCCATACCCCCCCCATGAACTGTGCATGCTGATTACTATATAGTGTGCCATACCCCCCATGAACTGTGCATGCTGCTCATTATATAGTGTGCCATACCCCCCATGAACTGTGCATGCTGATCATTATATAGTGTGCCATACCCCTCCATGTACTGTGCACGCTGCTTATTATATAGTGTGCCATACCCTCCATGTACTGTGCACGCTGCTTATTATATAGTGTGCCATACCCCCCATGAACTGTGCATGCTGCTTACTATATAGTGTGCCATACCCCCCATGAACAGTGCATGCTGCTTACTATATAGTGTGCCATACCCCCCATGAACTGTGCATGCTGATTACTATATAGTGTGCCATACCCCCCATGAACTGTGCATGCTGTTTACTATATAGTGTGCCATACCCCCCCCCATGTACTGTGCACGCTGCTTATTATATAGTGCGTCATACCCCCCATGTACTGTGCACGCTGCTTATTATATAGTGTGCCATACCCCCCATGTACTGTGCACGCTGCTTATTATATAGTGTGCCATACCCCCCATGTACTGTGCATGCTGATTATTATATAGTGTGCCATACCCCCCATGTACTGTGCATGCTGATTACTATATAGTGTGCCATACCCCCCATGAACTGTGCATGCTGATCATTATATAGTGTGCCATACCCCCCATGAACTGTGCACGCTGCTTATTATATAGTGTGCCATACCCCCCATGTACTGTGCACGCTGCTTATTATAGAGTGTGCCATACCCCCCATGAACTGTGCATGCTGATTACTATATAGTGTGCCATACCCCCCATGAACTGTGCATGCTGATCATTATATAGTGTGCCATACCCCCCATGAACTGTGCATGCTGATCATTATATAGTGTGCCATACCCCCATGAACTGTGAATGCTGATTACTATATAGTGTGCCATACCCCCCATGAACAGTGCATGCTGATTACTATATAGTGTGCCATACCCCCATGAACAGTGCATGCTGATTATTATATAGTGTGCCATACCCCTCATGAACTGTGAATGCTGATTACTATATAGTGTGCCATACCCCCCATGAACTGTGCATGCTGATTACTATATAGTGTGCCATACCCCCCATGAACTGTGCATGCTGATTACTATATAGTGTGCCATACCCCCCATGAACTGTGCATGCTGATTACTATATAGTGTGCCATACTTCCCATGAACTGTGCATGCTGATTACTATATAGTGTGCCATACCCCCCATGAACAGTGCATGCTGATCATTATATAGTGTGCCATACTTCCCATGAACTGTGCCTGCTGATTACTATATAGTGTGCCATACCCCCTATGAACTGTGCATGCTGCTAATTATAGTTTGCCATAGCCTCCCCATAAACCGTGCCTGCTGTTTATTATAGTGTGCATATACTCTCCATGAACTGTGCATGCTGCTCATTATATAGTGTGCCATACCCTCCATGAACTGTGCATGCTGCTCATTATATAGTGTGCCATGCCCCCCATGAACAGTGCATGCTGATTACTATATAGTGTGCCATACCCCCATGAACTGTGCATGCTGCTCATTATATAGTGTGCCATACCCCCCATGAACTGTGCATGCTGCTCATTATATAGTGTGCCATGCCCCCCATGAACAGTGCATGCTGATTACTAAATAGTGTGCCATACCCCCCATGAACTGTGCATGCTGCTCATTATATAGTGTGCCATACCCCCCATGAACTGTGCATGCTGCTCATTATATAGTGTGCCATACCCCCCATGTGTGCATCCATGAACTGTGCACGCTGCTTATTATATAGTGTGCCATACCCCCCATGTACTGTGCACGCTGATTACTATATAGTGTGCCATACCCCCCATGAACTGTGCATGCTGCTCATTATATAGTGTGCCATACCCCCCATGAACTGTGCATGCTGATCATTATATAGTGTGCCATACCCCCCATGAACTGTGCATGCTGATCATTATATAGTGTGCCATACCCTCCATGAACAGTGCATGCTGATTACTATATAGTGTGCCATACCCCCCATGAACTGTGCATGCTGCTCATTATATAGTGTGCCATACCCCCCATGAACTGTGCATGCTGATCATTATATAGTGTGCCATACCCTCCATGAACAGTGCATGCTGATTACTATATAGTGTGCCATACCCCCCATGAACTGTGCATGCTGATCATTATATAGTGTGCCATACCCCCCATGAACTGCGCCTGCTGCTAATTATAGTTTGCCATAGCCTCCCCATAAACCGTGCCTGCTGCTTATTACAGTCATTTACAAAAAATGACAGCACCCTGATAGAAACGTTGAATTGGCGCAAAACTCTGCAAGCAGCCATGACTTAGGTAGATATGGTATGTAAATGATTACAGGTGCGGACTGATCAGGCATTGGTCCAGCCACAAGAGGGCGTAAAAGTGCTTCCTGCACTGCCCTATAAAAAAAAATGCTCTCATGGGCTACTTTTGGGTAGTGTACCTCTTGGTGAGAGATGGTCGACTGCTAAACTCACTTGAAGACATTTTTCCCCAGTTGACAGACTGAAAGAATGAATAGGCCGTTCTGACCTAGCAGTTAGGAGCCGGGCGTAACTAGAGAAGACTGCCCACACTCGCCTTACAACCCTCCCCATCCACACAGTAGTTATACCCCCTTAGTGCCCCCACACAGTAGTTATACCCCCTTAGTGCCCCCACACAGTAGTGCTCCCCTTTAGTGCCCGGAGCACCTCCTCCCCAGCAGGCGCTGTGCAGTGATGTCATCGCGCCTGCTGGGCTGTGAGAGCGCATGGGCAGTGCTCCTCAGTCCACACCCTCTTCTAGTGACGTCACTGCGCAGCGCCTGCATCCATTACGCTCCGGGCCCCTGGTTAGGAGATGTTGGGGGCAGTGGTTACATGAGGGCAGGCGCTGTACTGGCTCCGGACGGCTTTTTGCGGATCGGACATACGGAGGCAGATAGCACACGGATCATACGTATTTTCGAGTCCCCAAAAAGCAACTCGCTGCAAAGCCTGCGGGTGCAGCGCGAACGGTCACTGTACTTTGAGGACCCCCATTATACATAGCGGTGGTATACTGGAATCACCTCCATAGCTCAGCATTACATTTACAGGGTGCGGTATTTGTTTTCTGTAAAGGAGTGTACACAGCGCCCTACAGCCCCCCCATTCCGCCCGGACACCAGACACCTCCGTTTCCAGTCCTTACAGACGACTTACTGCAGGGGGCGCTCTCCTCCTCAGACAGCCGGCGGCCGCCCCGGAGCCGCTCACTGTGTCTGTCTGCTACACAGCGCAGCGGTCAGGGGTCAAGCCCAGGGGGAAGGGGCGGTGCACGTCATCACGTGGCTAATGTTTCCCCGCTAGACTGGCCAATCAGCAGCCGGCTCTGCCACCCCTGCTGATGCCGATTGGCCAGCGCCCAGCAGAGAAGGCGGAGCGCGCGCCGCCACTGAAGGGTCTGGTTCAGGAGGCGGGGCCGAGCGCAGGGAGCTGAGGGCGGGGCTATTTCTCCACAGCCGGGGCCCCTTCCCCCAAGGGCCCCACAGCGCTGCCTGCTCTGCCGCCGTGGGGTCATATTGCGTGTGACGGGAGGTGGACACAGTACGGGGCTGACATCATTAACCCTCTAACGCCCAAGCTTCCTCGGGGCCACAACAGATATGGTTTTATTTGGCCGGGTGAGTTGTACTTTTCACTGGAAATCTTTTTTTGTTTGTTTTTGTTTGAATAATATATTGTATATAATGTATTTCTATAACATTGAGAAACTAAAAAAATACTGATTGTGGGGCGGAAATGGGGAAAAAAGGAAGCGACTGCGCAGTTTTTTTATTTTATGGCGTTTTCAGGGCGTTAAATCTCAGTTTTTTTTTGGAGTTTGTCGTCCGTAATCTTATTTTACTTCCTCTGACGGAGACGCGCGACAGGAGGTTTATTTATTTATTTTGCTGTAGATTTTTACAGATCCGACTTTTGGGTTTGTGTAACTTTTTGATCATTCTGTATTTAATCGAATTTTATTTTGGGAGGGGACAAAAAACAAACAAAAAACGCCAGTTCTGGCTCCGGAGTCGTAATAAGTCATGTGACGTTCAAGGGTAAACGCACACGATGAGGATTACGTGCGGATTTTCTGCGCTGACGATCCGCGCCGTAGGTCGTGTACATTGTATTCTATGAGAAGTTGATATTCTCAATGCACACGGTGCAGGTTTTTTTATTTTTTCCGTGCGGATTTTAAAATCTGCAGCACGTCAGTTTTTATTTATTTTTCCTGACCGGATTTTGTCCGTTCACTTCAATGGGGGGGCGGAAAATCCGCACCAATTGATACGGATTGACCGCACAGATTTCCGTGTGGATTGTCCGCACATAAATCCTGAACGTGTGCATTTACCCTTAGGCCGAATGCACGCGGCCGTGTTCCTCAGCCGAGAGCGGTCCGTGGTATGCCGGGCTGGATTCCTGTTCAGAGCAGGAGCGCACGGCGTCATTGGTTGCTATGACGCCGTGCGCTTCCTGCTGCCGCTGCAGTACAGTAATGCACTGGTATGATCCAGCCCGGCATACCACGGACCGCTCTCGGCCGCGGAACACAGCCGTGTGCATTCGGCCTTAAAGGTATTCGCAAAACTTTTGATGGGTCAGAGGGACATATCGAAAGTTCAGATGGGGGAGGGGAGGTCTGAGCGCGGAACTTGCTCTATCTTTTTGCGGAACGGACGGATCGCGGACCCATACAAGTGATTGGGTTTGCGATCCCCATGCGGCTGGCCCACGGACGGTGCCGTTGCGGTCCACAGCACGGGCTTCACGTGGTCGTGTGAACGAGCCCTAATACAACACAAGCAGCAAAATGCATGAGATTCGGTAAATCTTACACACTGTACAGGTCCTTCTCAGAAAATTAGCATATTGTGATAAAGTTCATTATTTTCTGTAATGTACTGATAAACATTAGACTTTCATATATTTTAAATTCATTACACACAACTGAAGTAGTTCAAGCCTTTTATTGTTTTAATATTGATGATTTTGGCTACAGCTCATGAAAACCCAAATTCCTATCTAAAAAAATTAGCATATCATGAAAAGGTTCTCTAAACGAGCTATTAACCTAATCATCTGAATCAACTAATTTACTCTAAACACCTGCAAAAGATTCCTGAGGCTTTTACAAACTCCCAGCCTGGTTCATTACTCCAAACCGCAATCATGGGTAAGACTGCCGACCTGACTGCTGTCCAGAAGGCCATCATTGACACCCTCAAGCAAGAGGGTAAGACACAGAAAGACATGTCTGAAGGAATAGGCTGTTCCCAGAGGGCTGTATCAAGGCACCTCAGTGGGAAGTCTGTGGGAAGGAAAAAGTGTGGCAGAAAACGCTGCACAACGAGAAGAGGTGACCGGACCCTGAGGAAGATTGTGGAGAAGGACCGATTCCAGACCTTGGGGGACCTGCGGAAGCAGTGGACTGAGTCTGGAGTAGAAACATCCAGAGCCACCGCGTACAGGCGTGTGCAGGAAATGGGCTACAGGTGCCGCATTCCCCAGAAACAGCGGCAGAAGCGCCTGACCTGGGCTACAGAAAAGCAGCACTGGACTGTTGCATGTCATTCGGAAATCAAGGTGCCAGAGTCTGGAGGAAGACTGGGGAGAGGGAAATGCCAAAATGCCTGAAGTCCAGTGTCAAATACCCACAGTCAGTGATGGTCTGGGGGCCATGTCAGCTGCTGGTGTTGGTCCACTGTGTTTTATCAAGGGCAGGGTCAATGCAGCTAGCTATCAGGAGATTTTGGAGCACTTCATGCTTCCATCTGCTGAAAAGCTTTATGGAGATGAAGATGTCATTTTTCAGCACGACCTGGCACCTGCTCACAGCGCCAACACCACTGGTAACTGGTTTACTGACCATGGTATCACTGTGCTCTATTGGCTGCCAACTCTCCTGACCTGAACCCCATAGAGAATCTGTGGGATATTGGGAAGAGAAAGTTGAGAGACGCAAGACCCAACACTCTGGATGAGCTTAAGGCCGCTATCGAAGCATCCTGGGCCTCCATAACACCTCAGCAGTGCCACAGGCTGATTGCCTCCATGCCACGCCGCATTGAAGCCTCCTGGGCCTCCATAACACCTCAGCAGTGCCACAGGCTGATTGCCTCCATGCCACGCCGCATTGAAGCATCCTGGGCCTCCATAACACCTCAGCAGTGCCACAGGCTGATTGCCTCCATGCCACGCCGCATTGAAGCATCCTGGGCCTCCATTACACCTCAGCAGTGCCACGGGCTGATGGCCTCCATGCCACGCCGCATTGAAGCCTCCTGGGCCTCTATTACACCTCAGCAGTGCCACAGGCTGATTGCCTCCATGCCACGCCGCATCGAAGCCTCCTGGGCCTCCATAACACCTCAGCAGTGCCACAGGCTGATTGCCTCCATGCCACGCCGCATTGAAGCCTCCTGGGCCTCCATAACACCTCAGCAGTGCCACAGGCTGATTGCCTCCATGCCACGCCGCATTGAAGCCTCCTGGGCCTCCATAACACCTCAGCAGTGCCACAGGCTGATTGCCTCCATGCCACGCCGCATTGAAGCCTCCTGGGCCTCCATAACACCTCAGCAGCGCCACAGGCTGATTGCCTCCATGCCACGCCGCATTGAAGCCTCCTGGGCCTCCATAACACCTCAGCAGTGCCACAGGCTGATTGCCTCCATGCCACGCCGCATTGAAGCCTCCTGGGCCTCCATAACACCTCAGCAGCGCCACAGGCTGATTGCATCCAT
Source organism: Bufo gargarizans (assembly GCF_014858855.1). Lineage (NCBI taxonomy): Eukaryota > Metazoa > Chordata > Amphibia > Anura > Bufonidae > Bufo > Bufo gargarizans. The sequence goes on along the minus strand of NC_058082.1, from coordinate 549,363,374 downwards.
GCCACGCCGCATTGAAGCCTCCTGGGCCTCCATAACACCTCAGCAGCGCCACAGGCTGATTGCCTCCATGCCACGCCGCATTGAAGCCTCCTGGGCCTCCATAACACCTCAGCAGTGCCACAGGCTGATTGCCTCCATGCCACGCCGCATTGAAGCCTCCTGGGCCTCCATAACACCTCAGCAGTGCCACAGGCTGATTGCCTCCATGCCACGCCGCATTGAAGCATCCTGGGCCTCCATAACACCTCAGCAGTGCCACAGGCTGATTGCCTCCATGCCACGCCGCATTGAAGCATCCTGGGCCTCCATAACACCTCAGCAGTGCCACAGGCTGATTGCCTCCATGCCACGCCGCATTGAAGCAGTCATTTCTGCAAAAGGATTCCCGACCAAGTATTGAGTGCAGAACTGAACATCATTATTTGAAGGTTGACTTTTTTTGTATTAAAAACACTTTTCTTTTATTGGTCGGATGAAATATGCTAATTTTTTGAGATAGGAAATTTGGGTTTTCATGAGCTGTATGCCAAAATCATCAATATTAAAACAATAAAAGGCTTGAACTACTTCAGTTGTGTGTAATGAATCTAAAATATATGAAAGTCTAATGTTTATCAGTACATTACAGAAAATAATGAACTTTATCACAATATGCTAATTTTTTTAGAAGGACCTGTATATACTTTGCCTTTTTTTTTTTTTATCAGTGCGAAAATTGACCTTTTCTACAGATTTTAAAATCCACAGCGCGACGGTTCTTTGTGCGATTCCGCCTTTTTCTGTAGAGGGGTTTTCCACGCCGACTTCAATGGGGTTGCTAACATACACCAAAAGTCTGCACAAAAAAAAAAATGTACAAAAAACCCTGCGATAAATTAGTGCAGATTTGCGTGCAGTTTTTTGGCGCGGATTCCTTGTGGATTTTCTGCACCCTGAGGGAACCTGCACACGAGAGCGGATATCGGGAACAGAAAATCCACGCGTTTTGACAACAAAAACTGCTGGTTTTGGTGCAGATTTGATGCATTGAAAAGGGTAAAATCTGTGCCAAAAAAAAGTCACAAACAGTTGGCGCGCTGCTGATTTCTAAATCCACACGGCAGGTCAGTTTCCACAGTGGAAAAAAACGTAGCGTACATGAGATCTGTCTGTTACCGTACACTTTGCCAGTGCTGTATTACGCTGTGCTTTTCTGCATGAGGAAGAAGAATTAAAACGGCGTAATCCGCACCGCGTGCCTTAGGGCCCTGTTCACACAATGTTTTGGTGCTGTTTTTGATGCGTTTTTCGCACCAAAACCGCCTCTAAAAACCTCCCATTCATTTCGAGAACCTCTCATTGAAATGAATGGGAAAAAAAACACACCTTGCAGAAAGTCAGTGTGGATTCTGCGCTGATTTTTTCAGCATATTTTCAAAATACCCTTAGGGCTCATGCACACGAACGTATTTTCTTTCCGGTTCCGTTTTTTATGCGGAACCATTCACTTCAATGGGGCCGCAAAAACAACGGAAGGTACTCTGTGTGCATTACGTTTCCGTTCCGCAAAAAAGTAGTGCATGTCCTATTATTGTCCGCAAATCACGGTCCGAGGCCCCATTCAAGCCAATGGGTCCGCAAAAAATACGGAACGCACATGGAACACATCCGTATGTCATCTGTATTTTGCGGATCCATACTGTAGAAATGCTATGTGCCCAGCCCATATTGCTCATGTGTTTGGTGATTAATAAGTTACTGTTTCCTTTTCCGATTCGCAAAAAAATTGGATCGCATGCGGATATGTTTTGTGGACTTAAAATCTTTAAAAAAAAATCCTCTGATATGGAACAACGGGCCCGTGAAAAACAGACCTCAAAACAACAACGGTCGTGTGCGTGAGCCCTTAGGGTGCCTGCACACATGGAGGATTACGTGCGGTCCTTCTGAGCAGTTCTGCGCGAGGAAAAATCCTAGAGTAAGGGCTCACACGCACAAACGTGGTGCGGCCTGTGCCCTTATTCAATGGGTTTGTAATCTGCAATTTCCGGAGCGCTGTGGAGGCACGGAGCAGAAGATTTTGGTCCGTGCTTCCGCACCGCAAAAAATAAATAAAACATGTTCTATTTTTATTTTTTTTTTGTGGTGCGGACTTGAGTCTTGCGGATCGCGCACCTTTTCAAGTTAATGGGTCCGCATCCACAAATGGCAGGTACACAGCCGGTGCCCGTACATTGTAGATCACTATTTGCGTTCCGCAGCACGGACACGACGTGGCGCACACAGCCCTAATATAGCACCGGCACAGTGGATGAGATTACACAGATTTTATGTTCACTTTCCTACATGGAAATGGACCTTCCGCGCATATTTAGAAATCCGCAGCGCGTCAATTGAAAATCTGCATCAAATCCACAACAAAAACCACCATGCATTTTTTTTTTTTTTTAGAAATCCACAGAAATCCGTAAATTGGCAGAGAATTTCTGTTGGACAGTCCGCCACGTGCAGGTACCCCCAAGAGGCTTGATTCTGTGATCTCCGATCCCTGCTGCTGCCGGCAGTGCAGGCTAACAACCTGCCCGTGTATGAAGCGGGCTAAGCTAGAAAGCCCGACCCAAACATTACCAGGCCAAGGGGGGACACTGGACAGAACTGAAATCGTACAAAAAATGTAAAAAAATAAATAAAAAAGTAGGGTATATTAGTTACACTATTTAAAAATATGAAGACTTTTTTTATATATTTTCAATGCTAAAGTAAAAAAAGACATAAAAATAAAGTCTCACGTATCACTGAAACAAGGCACAAAACATATTTAAATAAATGGAATAAAAAGTCTCTTTCAAAGACAAAGAAAGGAGACAGAAGACTAAAGAAAAGCACAATGTCCCGCTGCAGGGAAGGCGTTACCGCTGTGATTGGATCAGTGCGTCTGGCAGACGCCTTCACACTTCTGACCCCATGCGATAAAGTGTCGTCATTTATAAGACAAAGCCCCTGAAGAGCTCGTCTCCTGCCCAGTGTCCTCCCCCGACCTCTTCTGCTGTTTTAGAGGCAGGCAGTAGGGGGCGTGCTATTATTCTCAGTAACATATATATCTCTGCAGGGCGTGATGCACTGACAGGACAACTTACTTCTACTGTCGAGCGCTCCACATCGTCACACCGGAGAAAATGCCGAAGAAATACAATCAGATTTGGATCGACAAGATTCTCGAGATGACCAAAAAGGGACACCGTGTTCACGAAATTCAGACGTGGCTGCGCAACTGCGGGGTGCCCATGAGCAAGCAGAGCGTCTGGTACTACACAAAGGGTCTGCAGAAACCCCGACATTTTACTCATCCAATAACCACCCTGTAAGTCATGATGATTTCAGCCCTATCTCGCACTGTATCACAGTTTTGCAGTATGCATCCTCTCTAGTGACCCGCAGGACTGTACTTACCGTTATCTTTCCTCCACTGGCAGAGAAGTGAGAAAACTAATCCGCGAACTGACCTGTGAAAATGATGAAACGTGTGCCCGAGACATAAGGAGGATCCTAAAGGACAAATATGACGTCGAGATATCGGAGAGCAGCATAAGAAGAGTGAGACGGCAAATGGGCTGGAGCTATGGAAGGCCCAGGTAATGCTGATCTTCATTTATATGGCGCCAACATGTTCCACAGCGTTTTACAATCGGGGGGTTCATGGACAAACAGAGTCATACACACAATAGGGCAGTAGATCCAGGGATGCACAAGCCCTCGTCACCTGCCGATATCTGTAGAGCTTTTAAGTGCGTGGGGTTTGGATACTTGGCGATGGATCAGGTTCAGAAGAATTAGGCTGGGGGGGGGGGGTGTTCGGGGTGAATGGAAGAGAGTTAGATCAGGGGATGAGATAGGCTAATCTAAAAATATGTATTTTTAGGGAGTGCCTAAAACTGTGGATGTTATGAATTAACCTAATTTATTGGTTATGGCATTCCAGAGAACTGGTGCAGCTCAGGAGAAGTCAGTGAGATGTACGGATTATGGTAGATGTCAGTCGTAAGTCATTAGCTGAATGGAGGCCACAGGTAGGATGGTAGACAGAGATGAGGAGGAGATAGTGCAGCACTGCGGGGAGCACGGGTAGGGTGGTAGACAAGGATCAGGAGGAGATAGTGCAGCACTGCGGGGAGCACGGGTAGGGTGGTAGACAAGGATCAGGAGGAGATAGTGCAGCACTGCGGGGAGCACAGGTAGGGTGGTAGAAAGAGATGAGGAGGAGATGGAGAGCACGGGTAGGGTGGTAGACAGATCAGGAGGAGATGTAGGAGTGCAGCACTGCGGGGAGCACGGGTAGGGTGGTAGAAAGAGATGAGGAGGAGATGGAGAGCACGGGTAGGGTGGTAGACAGATCAGGAGGAGATGTAGGAGTGCAGCACTGCGGGGAGCACGGGTAGGATGGTAGAAAGAGATGAGGGGGAGATGTAGGAGTGCAGCACTGCGGGGAGCACGGGTAGGATGGTAGAAAGAGATGAGGGGGAGATGTAGGAGTGCAGCACTGCGGGGAGCACGGGTAGGGTGGTAGAAAGAGATGAGGGGGAGATGTAGGAGTGCAGCACTGCGGGGAGCACGGGTAGGATGGTAGAAAGAGATGAGGGGGAGATGTAGGAGTGCAGCACTGCGGGGAGCACGGGTAGGGTGGTAGAAAGAGATGAGGGGGAGATGTAGGAGTGCAGCACTGCGGGGAGCACAGGTAGGGTGGTAGAAAGAGATGAGGGGGAGATGTAGGAGTGCAGCACTGCGGGGAGCACGGGTAGGATGGTAGAAAGAGATGAGGGGGAGATGTAGGAGTGCAGCACTGCGGGGAGCACGAGTAGGGTGGTAGAAAGAGATGAGGGGGAGATGTAGGAGAGCAGCACTGCAGGGAGCACTGGTAGGGTGGTAGACAAGGATCAGGAGGAGATAGTGCAGCACTGCGGGGAGCACGGGTAGGGTGGTAGACAAGGATCAGGAGGAGATAGTGCAGCACTGCGGGGAGCACGGGTAGGGTGGTAGACAAGGATCAGGAGGAGATAGTGCAGCACTGCGGGGAGCACGGGTAGGGTGGTAGACAGAGATCAGGGGGAGATGGAGAGCACGGGTAGGGTGGTAGACAGATCAGGAGGAGATGTAGGAGTGCAGCACTGTGGAGAGCATGGGTAGGGTGGTAGACAGAGATGAGGAGGAGATGGAGAGCACAGGTAGGGTGGTAGACAGATCAGTAGGAGATGTAGGAGTGCAGCACTTTGGAGAGCATGGGTAGGGTGGTAGAAAGAGATGAGGGGGAGATGTAGGAGTGCAGCACTGCGGGGAGCACGGGTAGGGTGGTAGACAAGGATCAGGAGGAGATAGTGCAGCACTGCGGGGAGCACGGGTAGGGTGGTAGACAGAGATCAGGAGGAGATGGAGAGCACGGGTAGGGTGGTAGACAGATCAGGAGGAGATGTAGGAGTGCAGCACTGCGGGGAGCACGGGTAGGGTGGTAGACAGAGATCAGGAGGAGATGGAGAGCACGGGTAGGGTGGTAGACAGATCAGGAGGAGATGTAGGAGTGCAGCACTGTGGAGAGCATGGGTAGGGTGGTAGAAAGAGATGAGGGGGAGATGTAGGAGTGCAGCACTGCGGGGAGCACGGGTAGGATGGTAGAAAGAGATGAGGGGGAGATGTAGGAGTGCAGCACTGCGGGGAGCACGAGTAGGGTGGTAGAAAGAGATGAGGGGGAGATGTAGGAGTGCAGCACTGCGGGGAGCACTGGTAGGGTGGTAGACAAGGATCAGGAGGAGATAGTGCAGCACTGCGGGGAGCACGGGTAGGGTGGTAGACAGAGATGAGGAGGAGATGGAGAGCACAGGTAGGGTGGTAGACAGATCAGTAGGAGATGTAGGAGTGCAGCACTTTGGAGAGCATGGGTAGGGTGGTAGAAAGAGATGAGGGGGAGATGTAGGAGTGCAGCACTGCGGGGAGCACGGGTAGGGTGGTAGACAAGGATCAGGAGGAGATAGTGCAGCACTGCGGGGAGCACGGGTAGGGTGGTAGACAAGGATCAGGAGGAGATAGTGCAGCACTATGGAGAGCACGGGTAGGGTGGTAGACAGATCAGGAGGAGATGTAGGAGTGCAGCACTGGAGAGCTTTGTGGGTGAGAGTGAGAAGTTTTCCATATTGTATGAGCAAACAGTGTAGTGACTGGCACAGGGCAGAGGCATCAGAGTAGTGACTGGCACAGGACGGAGGCATCGGAGTAGTGACTGGCACAGGACGGAGGCATCGGAGTAGTGACTGGCACAGGGCAGAGGCATCAGAGTAGCGGTTAGACAGATAGGTGACTCTGACTGCTGCATTCGGGATAGATTGGAGAGGGGAGAGTCTGGTGAGGGGGAGGCCAATTATTTGTGAGTTGCTGCCTAGACATGATGTTACTGTAGGTCACGATGCTAGAGACAGCGGACAGACATTCACTGGAGGACAAGATGCTAGAGACAGCAGACAGTCACTGGAGGACAAGATGCTAGAGACAGCAGACAGTCACTGGAGGACAAGATGCTAGAGACAGCAAACAGTCACTGGAGGACAAGATGCTAGAGACAGCAGACAGTCACTGGAGGACAAGATGCTAGAGACAGCGGACAGACAGTCACTGGAGGACATGATGTTAGAGACAGCGGACAGACAGTCACTGGAGGACATGATGTTAGAGACAGCGGACAGTCACTGGAGGACATGATATTACAGAGGACAGTCACTGGAGGACATGATGTTACAGAGGATAGACACTGGAGGACATAATGTTACAGAGGACAGACAATGGAGGACATGATGTTAGAGACAGCGGACAGTCACTGGAGGACATGAGGTTAGAGACAGCGGACAGACAGTCACTGGAGGACATGATGTTAGAGACGGCAAACAGTCACTGGAGGACATGATGTTATAGAGGACAGTCACTGGAGGACATGATGTTATAGAGGACAGTCACTGGAGGACATGATGTTAGAGATGGCAGACAGACAGCCACTGGAGGACAGACAGCACTGGAGGACAGACAGTCACTGGAGGACATGATGTTAGAGACGGCAGAGAGACAGTCACTGGAGGACATGATTGCAGAGCAGCGGTTTTGACAAGAACACTGATGTATGGTAACACGAGGGGCGGCAGCGCTCACGGCACGATGGCGCGGTGCTCAGTGTAAGATTCTGTATCTAAGTCACAGTTTGTTTTCTGCACAGAACAAGCCGTATGATAAGAAATGGCAGCAAGGTCAAAAGAAAATTCCAGGCCAAGGCGAGGATGGAAAAGAACCAGCAGTTTAATGATGAGACGGATGAGACGTCAGAGGCTTCTCTGCCGATTGGCACTAACAAGATGGCAGGTGATGAAGCGATCACTGGTGTCCAACCTTCCACAAATCAGAATATGTGTTCAGCTCCTAACGGAAGTCACCATGGCCCGAATTTCAACCCTTCTCCCATTGTGCTCCCCTCCCAGCCCTTTGGCACATGCAGATGTGGGGCCCAAGAGAGACTAGAGAAAATGGAAATGGAGCTCAAGGAAATTAAGGAGGCTATTTCATCCATGAGCCAAATGGTGGGAGAAACTGTAAACAGGGCAATGTCCTCTGTGAGTGAAGTGGTGGAGAAAGCCGTGGAGAAAGCTCTCTCCTCCATGAACCTAGTGGTGCCCCACGATGTCAACACATTTGATTATTCACCTCCATTACAGGACACAAACCAGAGTTACCCTGAACCCAGTGTCAAGGAGGAACCAGAGGACTATGTCAACGAATCAAGCACCAGCGCCTCCGAAAATGGGCAATATCTCTGCGGTATCCCGTGTGCTGCAGAAAGTACAGTTCCCCTGGCGGTCGTTGCCCCCGTTTCAGACTTTACCCTTCCGGTCGTGGACTCCTCAACGCTTGACCGCCTTCATGAAACGGCTCGTAATGAACCCCACCGGTTTGCCCAGTTACTTTTCCAAGAACTTGTCCCATATGATGTCTACAAGACGTGGACATATACGGTAAACTATGACGGCTCCAGGGGGAAGCGGGCACTGCCAGAAAACCTAAGAAACGCGATCGCTCAGGAGACACAGAAATATTATTTTATCACCACAGAAATCGCCAAAAAAATAAAAGGCACACTGAACGCTTTCCTGAGGATGCCGAGAGCCAGCCGCTGGTGAACGCCTGCAGCGGAGAGGCCGACCTGTGCCCTCCTTCTGTTACAGGGGAACCAGGATTTGGTTACCTTTTTTATATTGAAGTGACTGGAAAATCCTGAATTCTTTATTGTTGTAAGTAAGAGTTAATTATTATTAATAGTTCATTATTGTTGATTATTACAGAGTGAAAGTTTCAAAATGAATAAATCCCCGTTCTGGGAACAAATCTGACGGGTGTGAGCTCTGTTCTGTCCAGTGTCTTCTCTTTTTGACAATCTTTTTGGCCATTTGACCACACAGGTCTGTCTTATGCCTGACTAATCCCTGTTTCGCAGCCACCGTCCCCTCAACCTCCTTATTTCTAATCCACCCTTCTCGGCCTCATCCTCCACGTTCTTCCTCCTGCATGTCCTGTCCTCTCTCATCCCTCCTTTTCGGCCTCCTCCTCTCTCATCCTCCACTTTCTTACTCCTGCATGTCCTCCTTTCTCATCCTCCGCTTTCTTCCTCCTGCATGTCCCCCTCTCTCATCCTTCTTCTCTCCCTCCTCCCCTCTCATCCTCCACTTTCTTACTCCTGCATGTCCTCCTTTCTCATCCTCCACTTTCTTCCTCCTGCATGTCCTGTCCTCTCTCATCCCTCCTTTTCGGCCTCCTCCTCTCTCATCCTCCACTTTCTTACTCCTGCATGTCCTCCTTTCTCATCCTCCGCTTTCTTCCTCCTGCATGTCCCCCTCTCTCATCCTTCTTCTCTCCCTCCTCCCCTCTCATCCTCCACTTTCTTACTCCTGCATGTCCTCCTTTCTCATCCTCCACTTTCTTCCTCCTGCATGTCCCCTTCTCTCATCCTTCTTCTCTGCCTCCTCCTCTCTCATCCCTCCTTTTTGGCCTCCTTTCTCATCCTCCGCTTTCTTCCTCCTGCATGTCCTCCTCTCCCATCCCTCTTCTCAGCCTCTTCCCCTCTCATTCTCCACTTACTTCCTCCTGCATGTCCTCTTCTCATCCTGCATGTCCTCCTTTCTCATCCCTCTTCTTGGCCTCCTCCTCTCTTATCATCCACTTTCTTCCGCCTCCTCCGCTTTCTTCCTCCTGCATGTCCTCCTCTCATCCCTCCTTTTTGGCCTCATCCTCCACTTTCTTCCTCCTGCATGTCCCACTCTCTCATCCCTCTTCTTTGCCTCCTCCCCTTTCATACTCCACTTTCTTCCTCCTCTCTTATCCCTCCTTTTTAGCCTTATCCTCCACTTTCTTCCTCCTGCATGTCCTCCTCTCATCCCTCCTTTTTGGCCTCATCCTCTACCTTCTTCCTCCTGCATGTCCCCCTCTCATCCCTCCTTTTTGGCCTCGTCCTCTTGGATCCTCCACTTTCTTCCTCCTGCATGTCCCCCTCTCTCATCCCTCGTTCTCATCTTCCAGTTTTTACTACCTGTATGCCCCCTTCCCCATTTCCCGGCCCCTCCTCCTCACTGACTGCCAGAAGTTGCCGCTGATCGGCGTTAGGATACATTCACACAACCGTATTTTTAGTATGCGTCGGATCTGCATTTTTTTGCGGATTGCACATGGACCCATTCATTTCTATGGGGCTGCAAAAATGCGGACTGCACATGGACGTCATCTGTGTGCTGTCTGCATCCGTCCGTCCTGCAAATTATAGAACCGTCCTATTATTTTTCATTTCCATTACGCCCCATGACAGCACCTGTGAGAGATCCTCCCCCTTCCGGACAGGAAACAGGAACTTCCCAGATCTTTCAATTGGTCCACTGCCTTCCACCACTCAGTTCTTTCCTGTTTCCTGTCCAGAGACAGGAGGAGTTCTTCTCAGGTCTGTTTTTGTGGCTGCAGGACCTTTAGGGTTAAAAGGCCGAAACCTAATGGAGGTACCTGACGGCGTAAGTCTCGTCATCCCTTGCCAGGCCGGCGAAGTTCGGCATGAGGGGGGAGGAGTATCTTCTCTCATTTTGCGGCAGGCCGACTCTGGACGCGCGCGTCGCGCCGGAAGTGACGCGTGCGTATTACCGTCCAGAAGGGGAGGAACCTAAACATGGCGGGCGGTGCGCGGCCCATTTGAAAAAAAGAACGCCGGCCAGCCAGCATGGAGGGAGCAGCGGCAGCCAGATTCTTGACCGGACGGCCAGATCTTCCCTCCATTGCCCCCTTGAAGCAGCATCATTCAGGAAGAAGGGGAAGTTCAACTGCGCACAGAGAGGCAGGAGCTGCATTCGGGAATCCAGCATGTTACTCCTGGGGGTAAGAGGGGTTAACCCCCTCCATCTCCCTTTGGGGAGTTTTATTGTTGTGGTCAGAATTAGACTGATTGGGGCTATTTATTAAATAGTCCAGGTTTCTGCACTGAGTGCTTTTTTTTTACTTTAGATTAGCTACTCATCCCTGGGTCAAAAGGTTTATTAAGGGTTCCTCTAGGCTATGCCCTACAGTTAAATGTAAGACAGCCCCGTGGGACCTTAACTTGGTGCTATCTGCTCTAACCAAGGCCCCGTTTGAGCCCCTTGGAGACATCCCCTTAAAGAGGCTATCCTATAAAACTGTATTTTTAGTGGCCATTACATCTGCCAGACGAGTAGGAGAACTATCCGCTTTGTCATCCTCCCCGCCATATACCCAAATTCTGGAGGACAAAATAGTGTTCAAACCGGATCCTGCATTCCTACCCAAAGTAGTGTCTGTATTCCATAGATCTCAGTAAATAGTTCTCCCCTCCTTTTGTCAAAACCCGAAGAATGAGGGTGAAGAGTCCTTTCTTACTTTAGACGTGAGGAGGTGTGTCTGCGCATATTTAGAGTCTACGAAGGACTTTAGGAAAACCCCACAACTCTTTGTTCAGTTTCGGGGTCAGAACAGAGGCTCGAAAGTCACAAGCCGTACCTTAGCCAGATGGATTAAGAGAGCGATAGGTCTGGCATATTCACAGTCAGGTTGTCAGGTGCCTTTGGATTTTTCAGTTTATTCTACTAGGGCAGTAGCCTCTTCCTGGGCAGAAAAGGGGGTGCGCTACCATCGAACAAATCTGTAGGGCTGCAACGTGGAGTTCTCCCTCTACGTTTTACAAGCACTACAGATTGGACCTTTCATCTGTGCAAGATATGGCTCTGTAGTCCCTCCCTAATAGTCATCTAGTCTAATCTCTCACAGGTGCTGTCATGGGGCGTAATGGAAATACTTCAATTACTCTTACCGGTAATAGGTTTTCCATGAGCCCATGACAGCACCTACATAATTCCCTCCCTAAAAAAAATATATAAAAATCTGGGACCAGCAATACACCTATATATAGTGAAACTAAGAACATAAGCAAAAATACACAACAGTCAAAGAAGAGATATGCCCGGGCATATATTTGGCACAGTTTTCCTTGTGTTATTTTTGCTTATGTTCTTAGTTTCACTATATATAGGTGCATTGCTGGTCCCAGGAATCTTGTCAAATACTGAGTGGTGGAAGGCAAGGGACCAATTTAAAGATCTGGGAAGTTCCTGTTTCCTGTCCGGAGGGAGGAGGATCTCTCACAGGCAGGGGCGTAACTAGAAGTGACTGGGCCCCACAGCAAATATTTGTAAGGGCCCCCCTCAGCGCGCTTCGCACCTCCCTCCTCCTGTGTAAACCCCACTCCTTTGGCACAGTGTAGCGGTATACTGTATATTGTGTGGCACAGTGTAGAGGTATACTGTATATTGTGTGGCACAGCGTAGAGGTATACTGTATATTGTGTGGCACAGTGTAGAGGTATACTGTATATTGTGTGGCACAGTGTAGCGGTATACTGTATATTGTGTGGCACAGTGTAGCGGTATACTGTATATTGTGGGGCACAGTGTAGAGGTATACTGTATATTGTGTGGCACAGTGTAGAGGTATACTGTATATTGTGTGGCACAGTGTAGAGGTATACTGTATATTGTGTGGCACAGTGTAGAGGTATACTGTATATTGTGGGGCACAGTGTAGCGGTATACTGTACATTGTGGGGCACAGTGTAGCAGTATACTGTATATTGTGTGGCACAGTGTAGAGGTATACTGTATATTGTGTGGCACAGTGTAGCGGTATACTGTATATTGTGGGGCACAGTGTAGAGGTATACTGTATATTGTGTGGCACAGTGTAGCGGTATACTGTATATTGTGTGGCACAGTGTAGAGGTATACTGTATATTGTGTGGCACAGCGTAGAGGTATACTGTATATTGTGTGGCACAGTGTAGAGGTATACTGTATATTGTGGGGCACAGTGTAGAGGTATACTGTATATTGTGGGGCACAGTGTAGCGGTATACTGTATATTGTGTGGCACAGTATAGAGGTATACTGTATATTGTGTGGCACAGTGTAGAGGTATACTGTATATTGTGTGGCACAGTGTAGAGGTATATTGTGAGGCACAGTGTAGCAGTATACTGTATATTGTGTGGCACAGTGTAGAGGTATATTGTGAGGCACAGTGTAGCGGTATACTGTATATTGTGTGGCACAGTGTTGAGGTATATTGTGAGGCACAGTGTAGCGGTATACTGTATATTGTGTGGCACAGTGTAGCGGTATATTGTGAGGCACAGTGTAGAGGTATACTGTATATTGTGGGGCACAGTGTAGCGGTATACTGTATATTGTGGGGCACAGTGTAGAGGTATACTGTATATTGTGTGGCACAGTGTAGCGGTATACTGTATATTGTGGGGCACAGTGTAGGCTATATGTGCATAACATAAACATACTCCACATGAACACTTACAGTTACTTGGCTCGGCCCTTGGGGATCTCGGACGCCACTTCCACACTTGGCCGGGGGCTCGGCGGAGCTGATGATGTGTTTTATCCTAATGAGAAAGATTTTATAATAAGGATTTGGAGAAGGGGCAGAGGGATAGCAAAGCAGGGAGAGGCCGGTGCTGCTACTAGGGGGTCATACCATGGGGCAGTAATAAAACCCACCATAATGCCCCCCCCCCCCCCAGTAGTAATAATTCTCCTTATAATGTGACAGTGCAAAAAATACACCCTTGTAATGCCCCCAGTTGAGCTAATGTCCCCATAGTGCCCCCATAATGTGCCAGTATAAAATACCCCTATATAGTGCCCCCAGTAAATTCCCCCATAGTGCTCCTCTCCCCCCTTCCTGCTAGTGCCCCCCAAAATGTACCAGTATAAAATGCCCCATATATAGTGCCCCAGTAGATGCCCCTCAGTGCCCGGCCTCTGATAGGCTGCCAGCCTAGTGTCCCCCATAATGCCCCCCAATAATGTGCCAGTATCAAGTGCCTCTCCCCCCCCCCCACATGTCCCAGTATCATAGTGCCATCTCCCCCCATGTGCCAGTATCAAGTGCCTCTCTCCTTCCCACCCCCCATGTGCCAGTATCAAGTGCCTCTCTCTTCCCCCCATGTGCCAGTATCATAGTGCCATCTCCCCCGCAAAAAAGTGCCAGTATTAAGTGCCTCTCCCCCCATGTGCCAGTATCATAGTGCCAACCCCCCCCCCCATTGCCAGTATCAAGTGCCTCTCTCCTCCCCCCCATGTCCCAGTATCATAGTGCCATCTCCCCCCCCCCCACTAAAAAGTGCCAATATCAAGTGCCTCTCTCCCTCCCCCCTCCCCATGTGCCAGTATCAGGAGCCTCCCCCCCCATGTGCCAGTATCAAGTGCCAACCCCCCCTCTCCCCTCCAGGTGCCAGTATCAGGTGCCCCCCCCCCCCATGTCCCAGTATCATAGTGCCATCTTCCCCCCCACCACCACCACAAAAAAAGTGCCAGTATCAAGTGCTTCTCTCCCTCCCCCCCCCCCCATGCCAGTATCAGGTGCCTCTCCCCCCCCCCCCCATGCCAGTATCAGGTGCCAACCCCACTCCCCCCCATGTGCCAGTATCAGGTGCCTTCCGCTCCCCCCATGGCAGTAACAGTGGGTATTAAAAAAAAAATAATAAACACTTCTACTTACCTCCATGTCAGCGATGCGATGCAGCCTCTTCCTGTGTCCCGCCTTGTATGTCCTTATATGGAGTCAGTGCTTGTATTTCAGAAAAGAGTCTGCTGGGATTCGAACCCACGACCTTCTGCTTCAGAGGCAGAGCAGCTAACCACTAGACCATAGGAGCTGCCTTGATGCTGGCTGAAAAAATATGAGACTTCTACTGTTATAGCTGGCTAAGTGTACATCTATACACATGGCAGCTGCTCATATATAGAGATGTAGCAGAGCTGAATGTGCTGAGACAGCTGTCATATACAGATATAGCAGTATCTCAGATATATCTCTATATGACAGCTGTTCCAGCACACTCAGCTCTGCTATATCTCTATATATGATAGCTGTCATGTGTATAGATGTAGCAGAGCTGGGTGTGTTTAGGCATCTGTCATGTGTATAGATGTAGTAGAGCTGGGTTTGATGGGGCAACTGTCATATATAGAGATATAGCAGAGCTGAGCGTGCTGGGACAGCTGTCATATAGATATATAGCAGTGCTGGTGTGTTGGGGCAGCTGTCATGTGTATAGATGTAGCAGAGCTGGCTGTGTTTCGGCAGCTGTCATGTGTATACATGTGTATAGATGTAGTAGAGCTGGGTGTGTTTGGGCATCTGTCATGTATAGATGTAGTAGAGCTGGGTTTGCTGGGGCAGCTGTCATATATAGAGATATAGCAGAGCTGAGTGTGCTGGTGCAGCTGTCATGTGTATAGATGTAGCAGAGCTGGGTGTGTTTAGGCATCTGTCATGTGTATAGATGTAGTAGAGCTGGGTTTGCTGGGGCAGCTGTCATATATAGAGATATAGCAGAGCTGAGTGTGCTGGGACAGCTGTCATATAGATATATAGCAGTGCTGGTGTGTTGGGGGCAGCTGTCATGTGTATAGATGTAGCAGAGCTGGCTGTGTTTCGGCAGCTGTCATGTGTATAGATGTAGTAGAGCTGGGTTTGCTGGGGCAGCTGTCATATATAGAGATATAGCAGAGCTGAGTGTGCTGGGACAGCTGTCATATAGAGATATAGCAGTGCCTGGTGTGTTGGGGGCAGCTGTCATGTGTATAGATGTAGCAGAGCTGGCTGTGTTTTGGCAGCTGTCATGTGTATAGACGTAGTAGAGCTGGGTTTGCTGGGGCAGCTGTCATATATAGAGATATAGCAGAGCTGAGTGTGCAGGGACAGCTGTCATATACAGATATAGCAGTGCTAGGTGTGTTTGGGCAGCTGTCATGTGTATAGATGTATTTTTTTTTTTTTTTAACAGTCAGTTGTAATGCAGCCTTTATGGCTGTGAGGGTAAATGCTTTGCCACTGATTCACTAATAGTTTGGAGGTTGTGGGTTCGAATCCCAGACCAGGAGACTTTAGCAGACAGTAAAATTAGATCACACTAGCGGCTGCTGTGAAGGGGCCCTGAACACGATATTTAACTAACTTAAAAATAAACTGTCACACACGCTGCCGGGGCGCCGGGCCCCCTTGGCAGCCCGGGCCCCGAAGCAGCTGCTTCCCCTGCTTCCCCGGTAGTTACGCCACTGCTCACAGGTGCTGTCATGGGCTCATGGAAAACATATTACCGGTAAGAGTAATTGAAGTATTTTGTGGACAAGAATAGTAATTTTCACAGTGGGGCCTGTGAAAAGTGCGGGAGGCACACATACTGCATCTGTATTTTGGAGATTTGTTAACCGCAGAACGGATCCAGGCGTGTGAATGTGGCCTTAGTCAGTTATTAGCCGGCCCTGTGCCCGATATAATAGCAATCAACGATACAACCCATTTACAGTATAGCTCTCCCCTATCTGCTCCCCTGTACTATCCTCAGCCCATCATTCTTCCCCTTTCTCAGTTTGCACAAAAAAATTAAACAAAATCAAAATGTATAAAAACACATTTTTATATAACCATATAATAATAGCAAGGACAGGTTCACTCTGCGGTCTTACTAAACCCTCAAACTGATGATAAAATTGAGAGATTAGCCAACATGTCCTACTAGGAGGACATGTCTGAGCCCGAGCACCACGCCAAGGTTTCTCAAGTAGCTCGGGTCCTAACACTCACCTACCTGTGTCGTATGGGCAATACCAGGGGCCAGTGGGCGAATTACAGGAGCGTGAGGTCCAACTCACAGACAACTCACCAGTTACCTCCAGCATGTAGCCATGCTAGCAATGGGAGGAGGGAGGAGTCTGCGAGTCCCACTCAAGACTGGCTGGTTTTATATAAAACTGCAAAACATAATATATCATTAAATGCAGCAAACTTACCGACCAAGGACATCCCCGCCAGTATTCAGAAAAGAATGCAGAAAATAATTCAGTTCATTCGCCATCTGGTGGTGGAAGAGTGAAATTACATGTTCCATATCATCACCATGACGGCATCACAAGGAGATTGACCCCTGACTTCTGTAGGGGCAGGAACAGAGAAGAGGTTAAATAGCCCCCTCCCACCACCATTCCCCAGTGTTTCCTGTCCCTACTGAGGCCAGGGGCAGAGAAGAGTCTCCCTGCACGTCAGGGAGATGAAGTGGAAATTTGTTATTTTTTTCTTGGGAGACCTGTAGGAACGGTCTCCTATTTACCTTAAGCTCATTTCATTTCTTTGAGCTCCCCAGTCCACCGGCGGCCACGTGCTAATGCTGGGCTGGGGAAATCAGGAGGGCTCGCTCTGGTACATCCGGAGCCTGCTCCCGGGCTGCTGGGTCCTCCTCTCCCCCTGTGGGTTGAGCTGGTAGCGCGGCCGGCGTGCAGGCACGCTGAAGACGCATGACGTCACTTCCCGGTCACGGCGGTCATGTGGTACGACCTGGAAGTTCATAGGAGCAGGAGGCAGCAGGATAAAAGAATAGCGGGGAGCCACGGACAAACGCTGATCTGAGGTCTGAGTGAGTAGAGTGATACTTCCACTGTCTCAATATGTCGGGCCCTGAGCTGCAAAGTCCTAGGTTGCTTGATGCCCCAGCACTGCCTCCTGTAAGTTCCCCTTGTGGGATATCCGTTTTATGTATCTATATCTGTGCTTTTTATGCACATAGAAATATGGGAGCACATAGTCTTGGCGTTCTTTTTTATTATTTTTTTTGCACATGGGAGTCTCCAACATACTCCATGTAAAATTCCTCCTGACCGGGTCGTTTTTTCATATCCTCAGGCAAAGGAGGCGCAGAAGAAAGCTAAAAAAAACCTCTAAAATGTATCTCAGGTAGAGTCATATGTAAAAAAAACTCTGCAAGGACTGCATATCTAATGTTATTCGTGAGGAGCAACCATCACTTATGGACGGTATCAGAACCATGATTCAGGAAGAAATACGGTCCTCCATGTCGACTATGACAGAGACGACCCAGAGACCTCAACCCCCTAAGCGACCAAAATGAGTCTAGTGTCCTCCTCGGATTCCGAATGCATGGGAAATGACGCGTCTTCTTCCAAGCAATGGGCTGATGACGAACCCCTATCTGAGGGAGAGGTGTCAGAGGGAAATAGGAAGTTCTACTTTTCATCTGATGAAATGAATGACCTCTTAAAGGCAGTTCGTGCTACCATAGGGGTTGAGGAAGTCCAGAAAGCACATTCCATACAGGAAGAAATGTTTGGTGGACTTAGAGTTAAACGTGCCAGAGTGTTCCCAATAAACGAGGACATTAAGGAAATGATTATGGAAGATTGGTCTGAGAAAAGGCTGGGCATTTCCAAAGAATTTAAGCACCGTCTGCTGTTCGATCCTTCTGAATCCAAATTATTTGATGATGTTCTGAAAATTGATGTTCAAGTGGCTAGGCTAAAGTAAACAAAAAGACCTCTTTGCCATTTGTAGATGCGTCTCAACTCAGAGACCCGATGGAACGAAAAGCAACCTTTTGTGGAAATCATGGGAGGCATCTATGTTCAGTCTTAAAGCAAATATAGCTGCCACGTCAGTAGCTAGATCCATGTATCTGTGGTTGAACGAGCTAGAAAATCACATTAGAAATGAAACTCCACAGGAGGAAATACGAGCTTCTATTCCTCTATTAAAATCCGCAACAGTTACCAGAAGTGCCTAAGGTTTGCGATCAGGGATACAAAGGGTCAGATTCTTCCTTACCAATTCACAGCACTGCCTTTCGGGATTTCCTCGGCCCCAAGAGTATTCACCAAACTAGTGGTCGAGATGGTTGCTCATCTGAGGCAGGAGGGCCTGATTCTAGTACCATACCTAGACGACTTTCTGGTCATCGGCGACTCAGTGGATCATTTAACTTTCGATTTAAAAATATTTTTATCCCGTCTGACAGGTTGGGTGATGAACCCAGGAAAATCCTGTCTCCAACCTTCTACAAGTGTAAAATTTCTGGGAGTGGTCTTGAACACCTACCTTCCTCAGGACAAAATATATGCCCTGAGACAGAAGATCAAACGGTTCCAAAAGAGAAGGAGTTGCTCTATAAGAGAAGCAATGAGCATACTGGGTTTTCTAACCTCCTGTATTCCTTCGGTAGCATGGTGTCAATCACACTATCGCACCATGCAGGTCTGGATCTTACAACAATGGGACAAACAGATAAGATCGCTAGACCGGAAGTTACTGATACCGGGTTTCGTAAAAACATCTCTCTCCTGGTGGACAGTTGCACAAAATCTATCCAAAGGAGTAGTTTGGAACAAATCTCCCTCTATAATGATTCTGACAGATGCGAGCAGAACAGGTTGGGGAGCAAAAGTCGGAGATAGCTATTACCAAGGTACTTGGGACAAAGTAGTAACCAACCGGTCTTCAAATTTGCACGAGTTGAGAGCCGTCTGGGAGACACTAAAATCCGCCTTGAGGTCTCTTAAAAATAATCACGTAAAAGATACTATCGGACAACATGACTACGGTTGCATACCTCCTACACCAGGGAGGAACGAGATCAAAGAAGCTTCTAGGTCTTTCAAAGAAGATATTTGCCTGGGCCGAGTGAGAGGTGAAGTCAATCTCGGCGATTCATCTCAAGGGCTCCTTAAATCAAGAAGCAGATTGTCTCAGCCGGCAGAGAATAGATCAGACAGAGTGGTCATTTTATCGTGAAGTATTCAACATGATAACAGACAGGTGGGGCTCTCCAACAATAGACCTGTTTGCCTCAAGGAAAAATACAAAACTAAAAATATATTGTTCTCTGAACCCAAGGGACAATCCTTGTAAAATAGACGCTCGTTCCCTAACTTAGGACTGGGAGTTAGCTTATGCATTCCCTCCTCTTCCCCTGATTCCGAAGGTTATTCAGAAGATCCTCCAGGGAACAGTGTCATTCTAATCACCCCCTACTGGACGAAAAGGAGTTGATTCTCCCTCCTCCAGAAGCTAACTATTGCGGATCCTTGGGTGCTGCCCCACAGGAACAACATCTTACATCAGGGTCCTATTCTGCATCCACATCCAGAGATACGTATTAAAAACGCCAGGGACTTTCAGACAGTGGTTATATTTACACTGAGATGTTGCAGGAAAAAAGTGACCTCCGCAATATATTTGAAGAAAAGGAAAAAAATATGTGTTCCTGGTTGGGGGAGACAAACCCAAATTTTGGAAAACCTAGTATCCAGAAAATTTTAGATTTCCTGCAAAAAGGTCTGGAATTGGGCCTTCCACCTTAAAGGTCCAGGTTTCTGCTCTAAGTACCTTCTTCAATACTAATTTAGGAAGCCATAGAAGGTTTAAACGGTTTATCAGGGCAGCTTCCAGATTAAGAATTTCCTTAAAATCTTGCACCCCTACACTGACCTTAATGGACTTGTGCGGAGCCCCTTTTAACCCTTAGAAGACTGTCCTCTTAAGCTACTATCTTTCAAGAGAGCTTTCCTAATTGCAATTACTTCAGCCAGGAGGTTAGGTGAGATCCAAGCTTTTTCTATCAGAGCACCCTATCTTAGAATTTCTGATGATAGGATTGTTCTAAGGCTGGACCCGGGGTTCCTCCCCTAGGTTGTTTCTGACTTTCACATAAGTCAGGAGATCATTCTACCTTCATTTTGTAACCAACCTAGAAATCAGAAAGAAAGGGATTTCCATACCCTAGATGTCCCGACGCATTGTACTAAAATATTTGGAGGTCACCAAAGAGTTCAGGAAAACCGATAACCTCCTTGTCCAGTTCGCAGGGAAAAATAGGGACATGAAGGTTTCTAAATCCTCCGTTGATAGATGGATCAAGGATACCATTTCCTTTTTGTTACAGGCTTCAGGGTCTAGATCCTCCTTAAAACCTCAGAGCTCACTTCACCAGGGCTGAGTCATCTTCGTTTGCCGAGAAAGCTGGTGCTTCATTGGACGAGATATGCAGGGCCGCGACCTGGTCCAATTTGCACATGTTTATTAAACATTATAGACTAGATTTGTCTAGGTCTTCGAACCTGTCTTATGGACGCAAAGTCCTTCAGGCGGTAGCCCCCCGTCCTAAGTTGTGTAATTCTTTAGTTCTCCTTGTGATGCCGTCATGGTGATTTCATGGAAACAGAATTACCGGTAAGACTAATTCCGAATTTTTCACATTCAGCATCACCTTAAGGCCCCATTCACACAACCGTATTTGTACTCCAAATCCGTAACAATGGATCTAAACCACCTCCCTGTCCAATTGTCTGCATAGACACATAGCTGTGGGTCACCTGATTAAAACGCTGTTTTTCTTTTGTTGATCCGAGGCTCCGTTGCCGAGATCTGATACTTTTTCTTAATATGCAGATTATGTCTTTGGTGCAATGAGGGCGGTACCGTTGCACCCAAGCAACACTCCTTCCTGTGATCCTGCTTTGTCTCTGCCCCTTCAATAAGAGCAGTGAGGGAGGGGCTGGCTACAGAAATCAGTGTAGCGTGATGCAGCAGGAGCAACGGTGACTCCCTTATTGCACCAAAGCCCTAATTTGCATATTATGAAAAGGTACCGTTACTCAGGAACGAAGTCTCGGATCAACAGCTATATGTCTATGCAAGCAATTTGATAGGAAGGTCGCTGGGTACAGATTCCTTTTAAATGGGTTTTCCGAGATTTTTGTATTGATGGCCCTGGTGGGCACTGATTAATTCTACGTTACATAATGGGGTCTCCGCTCTGTTTCTTAAGATACAGAGATTCTTTCTTTTCCGTGAATGGATTTGTTAGGTAAAGACATTTCTGTGGCCACCAGAGGGAGCTAAGTGAACTCTAATGAGCCTGTATGCAGAGGTCTACAGTTTGCTCCCCCTAGTGGGCGACTTTTACATGGAAAAAAATGTCCCCGAAAAAGGAAACTTTCTGTAAAACAGAGGTAATGATGACGACACTTCAGTAGTAATTACATGTATTTACTTTAGTATTACACGCCAAGTGTTCAATGGCCAACCAGGTAATTCTTGTGATTTAGTCTGATCTGCGGGCCTCCTAATATTAAAACTCCTTTACCGTAAAAAACAACGCAGGAAAAACGCTGCGAGCAACAAGACCTGGTCCATTGCAAATGAAGCTTGTGCACACATTTTGTTACAATAAACAAATCTCACTGACACCACAGTTCCTGTGATTGATCTGACAACCTCTCTGTCCTTGTATGCCTTAGCTTTTGTATGTGAACCTCAGTGTCAGCTAGGCAGTCTATATTCCTGGATTCGGGGCTCTGTGCTGACATCTAGTGGACAAGTGAAGAATGTTCTTTGTAAAATCCCCTCTAGATCTTCACATTATTAGCTGCTCAACAATTCTGGCATTTGTAGTTCTACCAGAGAAAACTGAAAGAAGCCTCTCGGACGTCCTTGACCAGATTCTTGGAATCTCTTTAGGGTGTATGTGGTAATCGCAAAAGTAATGTTATTACTGGAGTGGTTTAAGGAAAAGGGGTCCCTTTTGTAATGGCAATGCTCCATCCAAAAATGTACACACTGAGGGCCCCATTGCAACTGCATGGTCAGCTTTTAAACTATGTATGCCCTTGAATGCTGGGAAATTAAGATCAGTGGAGACATCATTAAGAAGACGTTCAATAAAGTCAATAAGTATGAAAATATTGGAACAAATCTGTACAGAAATCAATTATCCTGCCTACAAAGCTCCAAACTCCCTGCACTGACGTGGTTAAATGACATAATTCTGCCTGCAGCCACCACTAGGGGGAGCTGAGCAAACACAGTTTTATACAGATGGCACCAGCTCCCTCTAGTGGTGGCTGCAGGCAGCAGAATTGTATCATTTCGCTCTATGGCCGTCTGCAATGAAATGGGGTTTTGTATCAGACGTTCACCAGCATTTTGCAATCAGAAATACAGATTACAGAAGGCAGGACTTCATTAGCTGCAGATGGAGCAGACTTTTTTGCCTGATATCAGCTGCCACATGTCCAGATATATTTTTGTGCCCCAAGTACATATTGGCCATGAAGATAGTGATCACAGCAAATAACTCTCATTTCAGTCTTATCACTGGGATGTTTATTGATTTTCTGACGGCCGAGCAATTTGTGCTGCTGACAGAATATATCTTGTGCGCTGCTCGTAATAACCCCCCCCCCCCTCCCCCTGCCCACACTATTAACACTGTCAGGACCAGAATTCTGCTCCTCAGTGGTTATCAACTAACATTGGGAAAGGGTATAAAGAGAGGGGGCTTAAATAAAATGGGGGTCTGTATAATAGAGAGGGATTATATAAGACAGGGGATGTATAAAAGTGGTGGGCTCTAGTACAGAGGCTGTATAAGAGAGGTGGGCTGTAGTACAGAGGAGGCTGTATAAGAGTGGTGGGCTGTAGTACAGAGGAGGCTGTATAAGAGTGGTGGGCTGTAGTACAGAGGAGGCTGTATAAGAGTGGTGGGCTCTAGTACAGAGTCTGTATAAGAGTGGTGGGCTCTAGTACAGAGGCTGTATAAGAGTGGTGGGCTCTAGTAGAGAGGAGGCTGTATAAGAGTGGTGGGCTCTAGTACAGAGGAGGCTGTATAAGAGTGGTGGGCTCTAGTGTAGAGGAGGATGTATAAGAGTGGTGGGCTCTAGTACAGAGGAGGCTGTATAAGAGTGGTGGGCTCTAGTACAGAGGAGGCTGTATAAGAGTGGTGGGCTCTAGTACAGAGGAGGCTGTATAAGAGTGGTGGGCTCTAGTACAGAGGAGGCTGTATAAGAGTGGTGGGCTCTAGTACAGAGGAGGCTGTATAAGAGTGGTGGGCTCTAGTGTAGAGGAGGCTGTATAAGAGTGGTGGGCTCTAGTACAGAGGAGGCTGTATAAGAGTGGTGGGCTCTAGTACAGAGGAGGCTGTATAAGAGTGGTGGGCTCTAGTACAGAGGCTGTATAAGAGTGGTGGGCTCTAGTGTAGAGGAGGCTGTATAAGAGTGGTGGGCTCTAGTAGAGAGGAGGCTGTATAAGAGTGGTGGGCTCTAGTACAGAGGAGGCTGTATAAGAGTGGTGGGCTCTAGTACAGAGGAGGATGTATAAGAGTGGTGGGCTCTAGTACAGAGGAGGCTGTATAAGAGTGGTGGGCTCTAGTACAGAGGAGGCTGTATAAGAGTGGTGGGCTCTAGTACAG
This sequence comes from Bufo gargarizans, assembly GCF_014858855.1. Taxonomy (NCBI): domain Eukaryota; kingdom Metazoa; phylum Chordata; class Amphibia; order Anura; family Bufonidae; genus Bufo; species Bufo gargarizans. The sequence continues at coordinate 549,339,724 of NC_058082.1, read as the reverse complement.
AGGAGGCTGTATAAGAGTGGTGGGCTCTAGTACAGAGGAGGCTGTATAAGAGTGGTGGGCTCTAGTACAGAGGAGGCTGTATAAGAGTGGTGGGCTCTAGTACAGAGGAGGCTGTATAAGAGTGGTGGGCTCTAGTACAGAGGAGGCTGTATAAGAGTGGTGGGCTCTAGTACAGAGGAGGCTGTATAAGAGTGGTGGGCTCTAGTACAGAGGAGGCTGTATAAGAGTGGTGGGCTCTAGTACAGAGGAGGCTGTATAAGAGTGGTGGGCTCTAGTACAGAAGAGGCTGTATAAGAGTGGTGGGCTGTAGTACAGAGGAGGCTGTATAAGAGTGGTGGGCTCTAGTACAGAGGAGGCTGTATAAGAGTGGTGGGCTCTAGTACAGAGGAGGCTGTATAAGAGTGGTGGGCTCTAGTACAGAGGAGGCTGTATAAGAGTGGTGGGCTCTAGTACAGAGGAGGCTGTATGAGAGCGGTGGTGTCACAGTCCCTCCCATTAGAAGATCTGAGAGACTTGCATTACATGAGGTTATCTGATAGAGATGGCCTTACAGTTCGCCCGGCGGTCGTTTTGCGGCAAACGTTGCTCGTTCACGATTATGCGAACATATGGTGATATTTGCACGCGCCATATTTTTTTGTATAGCGCCGAACTTTGACCCATGACACATCCATCAGGTGGCACAGGAAAGCCAATTGAGACGTTTCAGCACATGGACGTACCCCCTACTCTATAACAGAACCCGATCTGGCAGCCATTTTACATTATGTGTTTTGCCAGTGTAGGGAGAGGTTGCATTTTGGAGCAGGGACAGGCTGTTAGGAACTCAAGGAAACCAAATGCTAGCTGATAGGGCCACAAAAGTCCTTTTAAGGACTAATATAGGTGTGCTATCGATAGATGTGATATAGAGGGGTGTGATATACTTATAATATACTTTCTAACATAGAAATTCTATTATAGTGTATTTGTATTGTGCAGCAGTTGTGTGCGGTTCTGCTGCGATACCGCAGCTAGATAGAGGGACAAACGCTATTGGAGTAACTAATTGCAATGCGTGTGATATACCTGTTGCCCCCCAAAAAACTGTTTGAGGGCTGTGATATACCTTCTTCCGCCAAATACTGATTAAGGGGTGCCATATACCTTCTTCCACCAAATACTGATTGAGGGGTGCCATATACCTTCTTCCACAAAATAGTGATTGAGGGGTGCCATATACCTGTTTCCACCAAATACTGATTGAGGGGTGCCATATACCTTCTTCCACCAAATACTGATTGAGGGCTGCAATACACCTGCTTCCACAAAATACTGATTGAGGGGTGCTATATACCTGTTTCCACCAAATACTGATTGAGGGGTGCTATATGCCTTCTTCCACCAAATATTGATTGAGGGCTGCAATACACCTTCTTCCACAAAATACTGATTGAGGGGTGCTATATACCTGTTTCCACCAAATACTGATTGAGGGGTGCCATATACCTTCTTCCACTAAATACTGATTGAGGGGTGCTATATCCCTTCTTCCACCAAATACTGATTGAGGGCTGCAATACACCTGCTTCCACAAAATACTGATTGAGGGGTGCCATATACCTTTCCGCCAAATACTGATTGAGGGGTACTATATACCTGTTTCCGGAAAATACTGATTGAGGGGTGCTACATACCTGTTTCTGCCAAATACTGATTGAGGGGTGCTATATACCTGTTTCTGCCAAATACTGATTGAGGGGTGCTATATACCTTCTTCCACAAACACTGCTCTTCTCTACGGACTTAGGCACAGGGTCAGTTAGAAAATGACAGGCAGAGGAAGATGCAGATCGTTCCGCAGGGAAGGTAGGGTTCGGGTAGGTGCACCAGGCCGGAGCCTAAGTGGGAACTTGGAGAAGGTGCGTGCGATAACTTTAAATGGCGCACCCGAGTTGGTTGAGTGGCTCACTCAGCCTTCCGCTTCTGCACCCTCCTCATCCTCTGTATCTGCACCCCCATCACTCTCTGCTGTGTGCACTCCCAAAGACACCACCACCATAGCCCCTCCACTCAAGTCAGAGGAATTATTTTCCCATCCATTCCCAGACCTTACCGATGCTCAGCCGTTCTTGGCATCGGATGAGGAAGAAGAGGTAGCAACGGCCACCACCCAGCGGTCTGACGACAGTACCCAGATCAGCCCAAGGAGGGTGGTCCCCGTTGCCTACTCAGAGATCTCTAATGTCAGTGGTGGTGAAGGTGACGATGATGACGTGTCGATGGACGTCATGTGGGTGCCCACAAGAGAGGAAGAGGAGGGGAGTTCAGAGGGAGAGACGGAGCAGCAGATAGGGAGTAGAAGCAGGCAGAACTCGCAGTGCACAGGAGGCAAAAAGCAGACTGCAAATGTATCAGGAGCGAGCCATCCACCATGCATGGTCACATCTTGCGCTCCCTGGACTCCGGCACATGGCTCCGCAGTGTGGGCTTTTTTTAACGTGTCCGCTGCTGATAATAGTGTTGCCATGTGCAGCCTGTGCTGTCAACTCATACGTTGCGGTAAGCCCAACACTCACCTAGGGACGACGGCCTTAATAAGGCACCTGTCCTCCCATCACCGAGCCCAGTGGGAGCAATACCATCAGAACCCACAAAGCCACACTCCCTGCGCTCCACATCCTGCCTCTTCTCCTCCCATTTGTCCTCCACCTTCCACCATGCCGTCGTCGCGTTCATCTGGCAGAAGGCAGGCTTCCGTGGCCCAAATGTTTGAGCGTAAAAAAATTATGACGCCGATAATCCTCTTGCCCAACGGCTGAACGCCGGCTTGTCGGAACTGCTAGCCTGTCAACTACTGCCATATAAATTGGTGGACTCGGAGGCCTTTAGAAAATTTGTGGCCATTGGCACACCGCAATGGAAGGTCCCTGGAAGGAAATATTTCTCCCATAAGGGCATCCCAGAGCTATATGGCCATGTTCAGCGGCAAGTGAATGCATCTCTAGCACAGAGTGTTTGTGCCAAGATACATCTGACCACAGACACGTGGTCTAGCAAACACGGGCAGGGAAGGTACATAACTTTTACTGCCCACTGGGTAAACCTTCGGACGGCCGTCAAGCATGTAACCCGTGGCACCTGTGTGGATTTGGTGTTACTGCCACGGATTGCATGCAGGCCTGCCTCTTCTTCTACTCCATCCTCCTCCTCGGCTGACTTCCCCTTTTCCGCTGCTACCGCCTTTTCCGCTGCACCCCCCAAGCTCCCCAGAACCTATTCGACGTCCCAGGTGAGACGTTGCCATGCTGTGCTGCGGCTGTTGTGTCTGGAAGCCAAGAGCCACACTGGTCCTGCACTGCTTTCAGCTCTGCAGTCACTGGCCGATCAGTGTCTAACCCCGCTCAATTTGACAGTTGGTAAAGTGGTGTGCGAACAACGGTGCCAATCTGCTGAGCGCGCTGAAACAGGGCAAAATGGCACACGTCCTGAACTTAGTCGTGCAGCGATTCGTTGCCAAGTACTCCGGGGTCCAGGACGTCTTGCGGCAGGCCAGGAAAATCTCTGTCCATTTTAGAAGATCTTACACGGCCATGGCTCGCCTTGCTGACGTTCAGCGGCGACACCACCTGCCCATCAGACATCTGATTTGTGACTGCCCGAGGCGCTGGAACTCCACCTTGTATATGCTTGCTAGGCTGCTCCTGCAGCAATGTGTCGTTAACGACTACCTGTACGAACTCTGCAGCAGGACAGGTTCTGGGGAGCTTGTTTTTTTTTCACCGCGCCAGTGGCTACTCATGCGCGACGCATGCAGACTTCTGCGGCCATTTGATGAGATCACCAAACTGGTCAGTCGCAGCCAGGGCGCCATCAGTGACATCGTACCTTACGCCTTCTTTCTGGAGCGTGCATTGTGTCGTGTCATTGATCAAGCCGTCGAGGAGCAGAAGACGGAAGATGAGGAAGTCGCAATGCTGGATGAATTCCCAGGGGGGCTACTCCATCTGAGACAAGTCAGCAGGAGTTTGAAGATGGGGGGGGGGGGGGGAAAGCAAGAAAAGCATGCTTTAAACTTTTCGGGGATCCCTGGTGTTGTTCGTGGCTGGGGGGAGGAGAACGAGGACGACATTCTCCTGGGCCATGAGCAGGAGCCAGGCCGCTCCACCGCTTTCATTTTAGTGCAAATTGGGGCCTTCATGCTCCAGTGTTTAAAGAGGGACCCCCGTATAAAATGCATAAAGGTCAAGGACCTGTACTGGGTGGCAACGTACTTAGACCCCCGGTACAAACACAAAATGGAGGACATGTTACCAGCATCACAGAGGGCTGTCAGAATGCAGCATTTCCAGGCCTAGATGCGAGAGATGCTGCATTCTGCTGTTGTGGGCACTGGCAGAGGAATTTCCACCCACAGCAATACAGGTGCGGGTACCAATCCTACTGCGCCTGCAAAAAGAGGGCGGTTTGAAGATGTGTTGGTCACTTTGGATATGAGATCATTCTTGCAGCCAACCCATCGACAGCCGCCCTCCGGATCCAGCCTCAGGGAACGCCTAGACCAACAGGTGTCTGACTACATCGGGTTAACGGCCGATGTGGACGCTCTTAAAAGTGAGAAACCTCTGGACTACTGGGTGTGCAGGCTTTACCTCTGGCCAGAGCTGGCACAATTTGCCATGGAACTCTTGGCTTGCCCCTCGTCAAGTGTCCTGTCCGAAAGGACGTTCAGCGCAGCAGGGGGGATCGTGACCGATAGGCGCACTCGACTAGCTAACGACAGTGTGGACTAACTCACATTTTTAAAAATGAATGAGGCATGGAATTCAACACCTGTGATGATCACGTGTAATTGAATTTCCTCATGCCAGCCCACACATATCCGCCACCACCCAGAACAAAGAATGGTCCTTGCCTTATGTATATACAGCGGCATAAAAGGCCTTTTATGTCAGGTGAATGCCTAATTTTTGGGGCCTGTATTGGCCGACAGTTAAATTTTAATGTCACAGGGTCATGTGACTGTGCCCCCCAGCTCGTACTGTGCCCCCTTATACTCTGCATTGTGCCCTCTTACCACACCATGGGCAGTGCCCCTAGTCATTCCCTGTACTGTGCCCTCTTATACCCTTTTATCCGGTCACGGTATGGCGGTGTTATCCGGTCACTATATGGCGGTGTTATCCGGTCACTGTATGGCGGTGGTATCCAATATCTGGATGGCCATAACTGTATCCCTTTCCCTGTCCACACCATCCTTTTTTAGACCTGGCATGAGCAGGAAAAATATGCAGATTGCGGTGCTAAGGACCTTTGCGCCACAATCTGTGTCTGAAATACGCCTAACATAGACGTATTTCTATATAATAAATGACCCCCTAATTGTATTATTATTCGGAAGTAGGGTTAATATCTTTATATGATATATGTTCTAGTGTATTATACTGTGCTCTGTATTTCCCAGTAGAAAATGATCCTTGGGAAACACAGTCCTCATCCCTGACCACCAGGACCAGGTAGCGCTCTGTCAGGACATGGCGGCCTCCCCTCTCCGCCACGCTGCTCCGCTGTGTACTGGGGCTTATTCTGACACTAGGGCTGGGTTCACATCCTATTTTTGCCATCCATTTAATGCATACCACAAATGTATGCGTTACCAGATGCCTCAGACTGATGCCGTACAATGGCGTCCGTTCACCATACAATCCTCAGACTGATGCCGTACAGTGGCGTCCGGTCACCATACACTGCTGAAGCAGGATTGTCGGAACTTGTGTACTGCCCTTTGTATTTTGTTGTTCCCATTTGCTCGTTGTTTACTAGGCCTCAGGGAGATGCTGGTCCGTTCATCTGGGAAGGAACCAGTGGTCTCAGACCCTGTCACTAATCCTAGGCCCAGGTGTCCGGTGTATGAATATTCATACTGACAGGAGTCAGGGCTAGGTTTAGGGTTTCCTAGGTGGTGACCGTTTCCATTTCCCTAGCAGTGAGGCCTAGTTTCAGTTCTTTTTCCTTCTGTTGTCAGTCTATAAACCTCCCCTCCCGCTACATTGTGACAGGTGGGCTCTTGTATAGAGGAGATTGTATAGAAGTGTGGGCTATAGTATACAGGGGGCTTATAAGAGTGGTGGGCTCTAGTGTAGAGGAGGCTGTATAAGAGTGGTAGGCTCTAGTACAGAGGCTGTATAAGAGTGGTGGGCTCTAGTACAGAGGAGGCTGTATAAGAGTGGTGGGCTCTAGTACAGAGGAGGCTGTATAAGAGCGGTGGGCTCTAGTACAGAGGAGGCTGTATAAGAGTGGTGGGCTCTAGTACAGAGGCTGTATAAGAGTGGTGGGCTCTAGTACAGAGGAGGCTGTATAAGAGTGGTGGGCTGTAGTACAGAGGAGGCTGTATCACAGTGGTGGGCTCTAGTACAGAGGAGGCTGTATAAGAGTGGTAGGCTCTAGTACAGAGGAGGCTGTATAAGAACGGTGGGCTCTAGTACAGAGGAGGCTGTATAAGAGTGGTGGGCTCTAGTACAGAGGAGGCTGTATAAGAGTGGTGCGCTCTAGTACAGAGGAGGATGTATAAGAGTGGTGGGCTCTACTGTAGAGGAGGCTGTATAGGAGTGGTGGGCTGTAGTACAGAGGAGGCTGTATAAGAGTGGTGGGCTGTAGTACAGAGGAGGCTGTATAAGAGTGGTGGGCTCTAGTGTAGAGGAGGCTGTATAAGAGTGGTGGGCTCTAGTACAGAGGAGGCTGTATAAGAGTGGTGGGCTGTAGTACAGAGGAGGCTGTATAAGAGTGGTGGGCTCTAGTGTAGAGGAGGCTGTATAAGAGTGGTGGGCTCTAGTACAGAGGAGGCTGTATAAGAGTGGTGGGCTCTAGTGTAGAGGAGGCTGTATAAGAGTGGTGGGCTCTAGTGTAGAGGAGGTTGTGTAAGAGTGGTGGGCTGTAGCACAGAGGAGGCTGTATAAGAGTGGTGGGCTCCAGTACAGAGGAGGCTGTATAAGAGTGGTGGGCTCTAGTACAGAGGAGGCTGTATCACAGTGGTGGGCTCTAGTACAGAGGAGGCTGTATAATAGCGGTGGGCTCTAGTACAGAGGAGGATGTATAAGAGTGGTGGGCTCTACTGTAGAGGAGGCTGTATAGGAGTGGTGGGCTGTAGTACAGAGGAGGCTGTATAAGAGTGGTGGGCTGTAGTACAGAGGAGGCTGTATAAGAGTGGTGGGCTCTAGTGTAGAGGAGGCTGTATAAGAGTGGTGGGCTCTAGTGTAGAGGAGGTTGTGTAAGAGTGGTGGGCTGTAGCACAGAGGAGGCTGTATAAGAGTGGTGGGCTCTAGTACAGAGGAGGCTGTATCACAGTGGTGGGCTCTAGTACAGAGGAGGCTGTATAATAGCGGTGGGCTCTAGTACAGAGGAGGCTGTATAAGAGTGGTGGGCTCTAGTACAGAGGAGGATGTATAAGAGCGGTGGGCTCTAGTGTAGAGGAGGCTGTATAATAGTGGTGGGCTCTAGTACAGAGGAGGCTGTATAAGAATGGTGGGCTCTAGTACAGAGGAGGCTGTATAAGAGTGGTGGGCTCTAGTGTAGAGGAGGCTGTATAAGAGTGGTGGGCTCTAGTACAGAGGAGGCTGTATCACAGTGGTGGGCTCTAGTACAGAGGAGGCTGTATAAGAGTGGTGCGCTCTAGTACAGAGGAGGATGTATAAGAGTGGTGGGCTCTACTGTAGAGGAGGCTGTATAGGAGTGGTGGGCTGTAGTACAGAGGAGGCTGTATAAGAGTGGTGGGCTGTAGTACAGAGGAGGCTGTATAAGAGTGGTGGGCTCTAGTGTAGAGGAGGCTGTATAAGAGTGGTGGGCTCTAGTGTAGAGGAGGTTGTGTAAGAGTGGTGGGCTGTAGCACAGAGGAGGCTGTATAAGAGTGGTGGGCTCTAGTACAGAGGAGGCTGTATCACAGTGGTGGGCTCTAGTACAGAGGAGGCTGTATAATAGCGGTGGGCTCTAGTACAGAGGAGGCTGTATAAGAGTGGTGGGCTCTAGTACAGAGGAGGATGTATAAGAGCGGTGGGCTCTAGTGTAGAGGAGGCTGTATAATAGTGGTGGGCTCTAGTACAGAGGAGGCTGTATAAGAATGGTGGGCTCTAGTACAGAGGAGGCTGTATAAGAGTGGTGGGCTCTAGTGTAGAGGAGGCTGTATAAGAGTGGTGGGATCTAGTACAGAGGAGGATGTATAAGAGTGGTGGGCTCCAGTACAGAGGAGGCTGTATAAGAGTGGTGGGCTCTAGTACAGAGGAGGCTGTATCACAGTGGTGGGCTCTAGTACAGAGGAGGCTGTATAATAGCGGTGGGCTCTAGTACAGAGGAGGCTGTATCACAGTGGTGGGCTGTAGTACAGAGGAGGCTGTATAAGAGTGGTGGGCTCTAGTACAGAGGAGGCTGTATAAGAGCGGTGGGCTCTAGTACAGAGGAGGCTGTATAAGAGCGGTGGGCTCTAGTACAGAGGAGGATGTATATAAGCGGTGGGCTCTAGTGTAGAGGAGGCTGTATATTAGTGGTGGGCTCTAGTACAGAGGAGGCTGTATAAGAATGGTGGGCTCTAGTACAGAGGAGGCTGTATAAGAGTGGTGGGCTCTAGTACAGAGGAGGATGTATAAGAGTGGTGGGCTCTAGTACAGAGGAGGCTGTATCACAGTGGTGGGCTCTAGTACAGAGGAGGCTGTATAAGAGTGGTGGGCTCTAGTACAGAGTAGGCTGTATAAGAGCGGTGGGCTCTAGTGTAGAGGAGGTTGTATAACAGTGGTGGGCTCTAGTACAGAGGAGGCTGTATAAGAGTGGTGGGCTCTAGTACAGAGGAGGCTGTATAAGAGTGGTGGGCTCTAGTGTAGAGGAGGATGTATAAGAGTGGTGGGCTCTAGTACAGAGGAGGCTGTATAAGAGTGGTGGGCTGTAGTACAGAGGAGGCTGTATAAGAGTGGTGGGCTGTAGTACAGAGGAGGCTGTATAAGAGTGGTGGGCTGTAGTACAGAGGAGGCTGTATAAGAGTGGTGGGCTCTAGTACAGAGGAGGCTGTATAAGAGTGGTGGGCTGTAGTACAGAGGAGGCTGTATAATAGTGGTGGGCTGTAGTACAGAGGAGGCTGTATAAGAGTGGTGGGCTCAAGTACAGAGGAGGCTGTATAAGAGTGGTAGGCTGTAGTACAGAGGAGGCTGTATAAGAGTGGTGGGCTCAAGTACAGAGGAGGCTGTATAAGAGTGGTGGGCTCTATGAAGAGAAGGTGTGATGGGGCTGTAGGGGGGACTTATTAGGGTAGGGGTCTTAGAAGGGATCTTGGAGAGATGTTGCCTCTGTAACAGGAGGCTTTATAAGAGACAGAAACAATATAAGAGAAGGAAGCAAAGGAGAAAGAGAGGGAGACCTGAAAAATATGTCTCCCTCTCTGCGCTAAAATCTTTGAGAAGTATAGACAGCTGAGGCAGCGCCCCCCCCCCCCACACACACAAACTTCCATTTCTGATGCCCCACCACCACTCCCAAGTCCCCTCAGGATCTCAAACCTAGAAGCCAGCTGAACTGTGATCTCAAAGGGAACACTGTAATGCTTCATTCCACCTGCGGTGGCGCTGCAGGATAACTGAAGATGTCATAGAATAACAAAACTCACCATAGTCTTCTTCTCATCCAGTTCCACCTGATACATCATCTGATGAGTAACGTCACCAGAAACTCTGAAGATGCACATTAGTCATATCTGTGTATTTACAATGGATTACGTACGATACTTGTATTCACAGGGATGAGTCACATGTATTATTTCTCACTCATCATCTGCCTAACCCTAGTGAGCAAATATAACAAATACCGCTACATCCAAGAGGAGCAGTATTATAGTAGTTATATTCTTGTACATAGGAGGCAGTATTATAGTAGTTATATACTTGTACATAGGAGGCAGTATTATAGTAGTTATATACTTGTACATAGGAGCAGTATTATAGTAGTTATATTCTTGTACATAGGAGGCAGTATTATAGTAGTTATATTCTTGTACATAGGAGCAGTATTATAGTAGTTATATTCTTGTACATAGGAGCAGTATTATAGTAGTTATATTCTTGTACATAGGAGCAGTATTATAGTAGTTCTATTCTTGTACATAGGAGGCAGTATTATAGTAGTTATATTCTTGTACATAGGAGCAGTATTATAGTAGTTATATTCTTGTACATAGGAGCAGTATTATAGTAGTTATATTCTTGTACATAGGAGCAGTATTATAGTAGTTATATTCTTGTACATAGGAGCAGTATTATAGTAGTTATATTCTTGTACATAGGAGCAGTATTATAGTAGTTATATTCTTGTACATAGGAGCAGTATTATAGTAGTTCTATTCTTGTACATAGGAGGCAGTATTATAGTAGTTATATTCTTGTACATAGGAGCAGTATTATAGTAGTTATATTCTTGTACATAGGAGCAGTATTATAGTAGTTATATTCTTGTACATAGGAGCAGTATTATAGTAGTTATATTCTTGTACATAGGAGCAGTATTATAATAGTTATATTCTTGTACATAGGAGCAGTATTATAGTAGTTATATTCTTGTACATAGGAGCAGTATTATAGTAGTTATATTCTTGTACATAGGAGCAGTATTATAATAGTTATATTCTTGTACATAGGAGCAGTATTATAGTAGTTATATTCCTGTACATAGGAGCAGTATTATAGTAGTTATATTCTTGTACATAGAAGGCAGTATTATAGTAGTTATATTCTTATACATAGGAGCAGTATTATAGTAGTTATATTCTTGTACATAGGAGCAGTATTATAGTAGTTATATTCTTGTACATAGGAGCAGTATTATAGAAGTTATTAAAATGGAACAAGAGTCCTACAAAGCAGGACTCATTAGAAGGATGTATAGTTAATCTTTAACAGGGAAACACGTTCACTTTGTAGAGTGGTTATTGTCTCACAGAGGTGCTGTTTATAAGCCTTTTAAGATAGGAAGAGGAAACATTATGGCATTCATAGTAAACTCTTTCCCACCCCTGAACTCAACTCTGAAGCTTGTTGTATCTTGAGAAGCCCAATAAACTCTGCAAGTGATTGCGGGCAGGTGTCATGGTTGGTTCAGGGGTTGGTAATCTGGATAATGACTAGGGGGGGAGTGAACTAACTTGTATGGCTCAAGGACGCTTTACTGCTGAGCTCTTTTTACATCCTTGAAGTATCCAGACTGTCCACCTCTATTACTGACTACTCGAGCTTGGACATTACTGGGGTGATCCTGCACAATCCCCTGGACTAAGTTTGGGGTGTTTTGGAGGTCTAGAGCTCTTCCTTGTAGCACTGTAAGAGTAATTTTTTTCCCACCAGACAGGTCCTCCTCAGTTTTCCAGCATACAGCCCTGGTCACTTTACCTCCTTATTGGCGCCTCGGGAGGGGGAGCAGCAATACCAGAATCCTGGTAGTAGGCGGGAATTTGGGGAGTAGGGAACCGCAGGAGACGACTGGTGGCCATCTTGCACACATGTACTGAAAGGGCTGCGTCACAGTCTATGCTCCCGATCTGATAACTGCTCAAATTTTTCTGTCCCCTGTGTTTGCTGCCCTGAGTGCTCTTCTGGAGGATATTGTGCACCATGGTGTAGCAATGCTGGTTTTGGAGCGGAGGCCATTGGAGGTGAGTTTTCCAAGATATTCCTAAATTATTTGCATTTCAGGAGGGCATTTCTAGAAAGATCTTTGGTGTATAAGTCAAAAAACCAGCATGGCCCCATCACAGATGCCTGTAGAGCCTCTAGTGGACGGGGTGAGTTAGATGGGTAAGCTGCTGATGTCCCACGAAGTGTAGGTGACCCAAACATGAATAAGATCCAGAAGCCAGGCTATAATTGTGCATTTACAAGTAGACATGACATTGATACAAATCACACCCTCTCGAGTGCAGGTTGGGGATGCAGAGGACTCTGCCTATTCATTGGGCTTTGCAAGACCCTGCAGGAAGAAGCGGAGGATGCGGAGAACCGGACATAACATAAGAATCCCAAGCTGTTGAGTATCCCAGAAAAAAGGTGGGCTCTCCGATCTAAAGGCCTTTCCTCAGGATGTCCTCTCTCCAATTACTCTCTTACAATGTTCCATAATTGAGAGGGCGCACAGGATGCCCACCAAACCATTACCTCCAGGGGCCCTTCCGCATCTTTTCATCATGAATATACTAAATGACTAATATACTAAAATACTAATTAGGTATGAGAATGCAAAACTCTCCTTCTATCCGGAGCTTACCTCCAATGTACAGAAGAGAAGAAGACAATTTGCTCAAATGATGGCACCTTTCCACCATGTTATACACAACAAGCCTACGGATCCAATATGGAGACAGAACTTCAAGCTCCAGAGGAGACATCAGGTTGGCTAGACATTCATCTCTTGTCTAAGTCATGAGTGGCACCTAAGTCCCTGACTTTTAAAGATGTAAGGAGTCCTGAGACCTCACATGTGAGACTGTATTCATTTTATGGAGTTCATCTTCTTAAGAGTTTTTCAATTGGAGTCGAGGCAGATGTTTCCAATTGGGGTTGTGTCCCTTCACACTGGCAGTACTGATTGTGCACAGCCCCTACTGGTAACACCACCTGGACCTTTATTGCAGACTGCTCACCATTCATTCATAAACTTCTAGTAGGAATAATAAAGGAATGGCACAACATAGCTTCTTAAGACTAGATGCTCCAGAATTGTTAGAACATTGGGAATGGAAGTAGTTACTAAAACAGACATGTCAGGAGCGGTTCTCGTTAAGGGGTATGTTCTGAATGTTCTCTTGCAGGAAAAGCTGGTTGGTACCTTGGCCCTGGGGTCCTCATCAGGCAGAGTATTCCCGTCTCAGCGTTGTCTTCTGGTCTTGCGTGCAGTCTGGTGGAGTTTCTCCTACTAAACACTAGTCTCTATCTGCAGACCTCTAGGGGCTCTAACTGCTGTACTTTTATATAGTTTCCAACTGATCCAGCATCTGAGGGGTATAGCTGGAGAAGCACAGCCTAACAGAAACAATTTTGCACTCTACGGCTGCCATAGACTTGTATTGTGCCTCAATACAAGTCAATAGGAATGACTAAGCAGTTTACAAATGTAAACAACCATCTGCCAGAGCTAAACTACATGGTCAAAAGTTCAGTTTTTCCCCCTCCAAATTTTAACTCTGCATAGTCTCTTTTTGTACTTTCAAGGGGTCGTCTGAGATTTTAAGACTGATTACCTATCCTCAGGATAGGTCACTAGTATCTGATTGGTGGGTGTCCTACCCCCGGGACCCCCGCTGATCAGCTGTTTGAGAAGGCAACGGCACTCCTGTGAGCGGGCTTACCAAGCACAGTCCCATTGAAGGGAATGGGGCTGAGCATGCTACCAAGCACAGCCGCTATACAGTGTACGGCACTGTGCTTAGTACGCTACAAGAAGGCTGCAGTGTTTACAGGAGTGCTGGTGCCTTCTCAAACAGCTGATCGGCAGAGGGATCGGAGGTCGGACATCCACTGATCAAATACCGATGCCCTATCCGGATGATAGGTCATCAGTATCAAAATCTCTGAAAACCCCTTTAACCGGTAGGAGGACCTCCGCCGTACATATACGGCGCTGGTGGACGTGACCTAAGGACCAGCGCCGTACATGTACGGCAGGCTGATTGGGCGGGTGCAGGAGTTGCGCCCGCCCGAATAACGGCATGGACCCGGCATTCACTGATAACCGGGCCCCTGATGCATACACCGGCATCGGTGATGCTGGCGTGTTAACCCCTTGTATGCCATGGTCAAAGATGACCGCGGCATGGAGAGGGTTTGCGGTGGGTACAGGTGCCCTCCACAACTCCATCGGGTCCACGTGCTGCAGTGATGGGGACCCGGTGGCAGAGAAGACAGCCTGATGCCTTCCATAGGCATTGGGGCTTGCCTTCTACGGAAGCCTGTGAGATCCAGCCCCTTAGGGCATACTAGCTGACAGAACAAAAAAAGAAAATAAAAAAATCTCAGACAATGGAGACACTAAAACATGATTTTTTTGGTTTCAAAAATGCTTTTATTGTGTTAAAAGCGAAAAAATTAGACATATTAGGTATCACAGTGTCCATAACAACCAGGTCTATTAAAATATCACATGACCTAACCCCTCAGGTGAACACCGTAAAACAAAATAAAAGTGTCAAAAAAGCCATATTTTTGTCACCTTACATCACAAAAAGTGTAATACCAAGGGATCAAAAAGTCATACGCACCCCAAAATGGTACCCATCAAACTGTCATCTCATCCCGCAAAAAATTAGCCCCTGCCAAAGACAATCTCCCCAAAAAATAAAAATAAATAAATTATGGCTCTCAGAATATGGAGATACAAAAAAATCTTTTTTTTCAAATATGCTTCATTATGTTAAACTGAATCAAACAACCAAAAAAAGTATTGATATTTGGTATTGTCGCGTCCGTTAGAACCTGCCCTATAAAAATAGAACATAATCTAACCTGTCAGATGAACATTGTAAAAAAATAAAAAGTGCCAAAACAGCTATTTTTTGTTACCTTGCTTCACAAAAAGTGTAATAGAGAGCAACCAAAAATCATATGGATCCTAAAATAGTACCAACAAAACTGCCACCTTATCCCGTAGTTTCCGAAATGGGCTCAATTCTTTGGAGTTTCTACTCTCGGGGTGCATCAGGGGGTCTTCAAATGTGACATGGCAACCTTAAAATTATCCCAGTGAAATCTGTCCTCCAAAAACCAAATGGCGCTCCTTTTCTTCTGCGCCCTGCCGTGTGCCCGTACAGCAGTTTACAAATGGGGTGTTTCTGTAAACTACAGAATCAGGCTAATAAATACTGTTTTCTTTGGCTGTTAACCCTTGCTTTGTTACTGGAAAAAAATTGATTAAAATAGAAAATCTGCCAAAAAAAGTGAAATTCAAAAATGTCATCTACATTTTCCTTTAATTCTTGTGGAACACCTAAAGGGTTAACAAAGTTTGTAAAAATCAGTTTTAAATACCTTGAGGGGTGTAGTTTCTAAAATTGCGTGATTTTTGGGTGGTTTCTATTATGCAAGCCCCACAAAGTGACTTCAGACCTGAACTGGTCCTTAAAAAGTGGGTTTTGGAAATTTTCTAAAAAATTTCAAGATTTGCTTCTAAACTTCGAAGCCTTCTAATGTTCCCAAAATATAAAATGGCATTCACAAAATCATCCAAACATAAAGTAGACATATGGGAAATGTAAAATAATTACTATTATAGGAGGTATCACTATCTGTTTTAAAAGCAGAGAAATTTAAATTTGGAAAGTTGTGAATTTTTCAAATTTTTGGGTAAATTTGGGATTTTTTTTTTATAAAACAGAAATTTACCACTATCATGAAGTACAATGTGTCACGAGAAAACAGTCTCAGAATGGCTTGGATTAGTAAAAGTGTTCCAAAGTTATCCTAATTGGAGTCAGTAGGGGATAAAGACTTCCCAGAAAAAGGTGTCAAGACAGCATTGTATGTGGCAGACAATAGATGTCTAACCTCCCCCCGCCTCTATTCAAGCTTGGCTTCTCCAAGCTTGGTACAGGGGCTGGTACCATGCAGCATCAGTTTGGACTCAATGGTGAAGGGTCACAGAGCTGAGATGATTCTACAAAAAGCCCAGAAGCAACTACTAAATGAACGGGTACGACAGACCCATTTCACAGTTGAAGACTTGAAACAGACTATCAGTCAGCTGGAAGAGGACCTGACTTTGCAGCTACCCGCTGAAACGTGGAGGAAAGTAACAGATTTCACAGTACATGCACAGCTAGCTCAGCACACTAAGAGCAAGGTGAGGCAGAAGAACAAGTTCTGCATTTTGTTATCCCGAACTGCAAACAGCCATACCAGTGAGGAACTGACATGGAGGCGACAGGAGGAAACAAGGACAGTGCAAAACAAAGAGAAATGGGTGCAGAATCTTTCAGACCAGGTTCTCACCCAGCCTGAGATGGATGTCCTTGCGAAAGGGTTGAATTTCGCAATCACACCAAGAACCATACCAATAGTTGATATTATTTCAGCCACTGAAGCCTCAATCCACAGGAACAAAGTACTACAGGGTGAGGCTGAACAAATTCGCCTTAAAGTGTCTGCAGCTCTGGCCAGTGCCAAACCACCTCCTTCAAACTTGACTTGAGAAGAAAGGAAGGCGGTTACATCCCTGAAGAAAGACACAAACATCACCATCCTGCCTGCGGATAAAGGAAGAAGATGCACGGTTGTACTTAATACATCTGACTACGATGCCAAGGTGACCACACTCCTGGATGATAACAACACATATGAGGCCCTAAGACGAGACCCAACCAGTGGCTACAAGAAGAAGGTTATAGAATTACTACAACAACTAGAAAAGGACAAAATCATTGATCGGGCCATGTATCATCGCCTCTACCCTGGGGAAGCCCCTCCATGTATTTATGGACTTCCTAAGATACATAAGGACGGGACCCCTCTCAGGCCAATTGTCAGCAGCATCAACTCTGACCTACAATGTGGCCAAATACTTAGCCAGAATCCTAGCGCCCTTGGTTGGAAACACACAACATCACATACAGAACTCTCAGAATTTCACCACCAAAATCCGGAACTTGGTATTGGGCACAGAAGAAACAATGGTCTCCTATGATGTTACATCCCTCTTCACCTGCATACCCACTACAGAGGCAATTGAAAGAAAGAGTCAGGAAACAGTTGCTACTAGACAACACCTTAGGATGCAGAACAGAACTTAGCCCAGACCAAGTGTGTGCCTTACTGGACCTTTGTCTGAGTACCACCTACTTCAAGTATAAGGACAAGTTCTACAAGCAAAAACATGGCTGTGCTATGGGATCGCCAGTCTCACCTATTGTAGCGAACCTGTATATGAAGGAAGTAGAAAGGAAAGCCCTGGCCACTTTCAAGGGAATTACACCGAGTCATTGGTTCAGATATGTGGATGACACTTGGGTTAAAATTCATAAACAAGAGTTACAGGCTTTCTCCGACCACATCAACTCGGTGGATCATAACATCAATTTCACGCGGGAAGATATGCAGAACAACAAACTGGCGTTTCTGGACTGTCTTATAACAGTGGAAGAGGGAAGGAAGCTGGGAAGAGGTCTATCGAAAACCAACACACACAGACCAGTACCTGCTGTTTGATTCCCACCATCCTCTAGACCACAAACTGGGAGTCATCCAGACTCTATACCACCGGGCAGGGAAAATTCCCACCAGCACAGAGGCCAAGGCGAAGGAACTCAAACACCTCAGAGAGGCACTTAAAACTGGTGGGTTTGGGCCTTTGTCAAAACAGAAGGAAGGAGAAGAAAGACCACCAAGATTACCAGTGAGGGCGAGAAGCATGACAGATGCAAGAACATGGTTATCCCATATGTAGCTGGGGTGTCTGAGAAACTCAAAAGGATTTTTAATAAACATCACATCCCTGTCTGCTTTAACCCCTTAAGGACCCATGACGTACCGGTACGTCATGGGTCCTGATCGGCGGTGATCGGAACCTGGTGCCTGCTCAAATCATTGAGCAGGCACCTAGGCTAAATGCGCGGGGGGGTCCCGTCAATTCAGACCTGCAGTTTGCGGCAATTCAATGTTGCGGTGGTCGGCGGTGCCATCGTGTCCCCATGGGGCTGTGGGGGGGACCCGATGGCATGCGCTGCCTTTCGGTGATGAGCCTGTGAGATCCAGCCCCCTGGATCTCATAGGCCGGAAGCTGTATGAGTAATACACACAGTATTACTCATACAGCCAATGCATTCCAATACAGAAGTATTGGAATGCATTGTAAAGGATTAGACCCCCAAAAGTTCAAGCCCCAAAGTGGGACAAAAAATAAAGTGAAAAAAAAGTTGAAAAAATAAAGTTTTTCCCCCAAAAAAATTTAAAGTTTCAAGTAAAAATAAACAAAAGCATAATTTTCCCCAAATAAAGTTAAAAAAAATTGGTAAAAAATAGGGGGGGAAAAAAGTATACACATTAGGTATCGCCGCGTCCGTATCGACCGGCTCTATAAACATATCACATGACCTAACCCCTCAGATGAACACTGTAAAAAATTAAAACTGTGCTAAATAAACAATTTTTTTGTCACCTTACATCACAAAAAGTACAACAGCAAGCGATCAAAAAGGTGTTTGCCCACCAAAATAGTACCAATCTAACCGTCACCTCATCCCGCAAAAAATTATCCCCTACCTGAGACAATCGCATAAAAAATAAACTATGGCTCAGAATATGGAGACACTAAAACATCATTTTTTTTTATTTTAAAAAAGCTGTTATTGTGTAAAACTTACATAAATAAAAAAATATACATATTTGGTATCGCCACGTTCGTATCGACCGGCTCTATAAAAATATCACATGACCGAACCCCTCAGATGAACACCGTAAAAAATAAAAACTGTGCTAAATAAACCATTTTTTGTCACCTTACATCACAAAAAGTGTAATAGCAAGCGATCAAAAAGTCATATGCACCCCAAAATAGTGCCAATCAAACCGTCATCTCATCCCTCAAAAAATGAGACCCTACCTAAGATAATCGCCCAAAAACTGAAAAAACTATGGCTCTCAGACTATGGAGACACTAAAACATGATTTTTTTTTTGTTTCAAAAATGAGATTATTGTGTAAAACTTACATAAATTAGAAAAAAAAGTATACATATTAGGTATCGCCGCGTCCATATCGACCGTCTCTATAAAAATATCACATGACCTAACCCCTCAGATGAACACCGTAAAAAATTTAAAATAAAAACTGTGCTAAATAAACCATTTTTTGTCACCTTACATCACAAAAAGTGATAGTGCCACCCCAAAATAGTGCCAATAAAACCATCATCTCATCCCGCAAAAATCTTACCCTACCCAAGGTAATCGCCTAAAAACTGAAAAAAATATGGCTCTCAGACTATGGAGACACTAAAACATGATTTTTTTTTTTGCTTCAAAAAATAAATAATTGTGTAAAACTTACATAAATAAAAAAAAAATGTATACATATTAGGTATCGCCGCATCCGTGACAACCTGGTCTTTAAAAATATCACATGATCTAACCTGTCAGATGAATGTTGTAAATAACAAAAAATAAAAACGGTGCCAAAACAGCAATTTCTTGTTATCTTGCCTCACAAAAAGTGTAATATAGAGCAACCAAAAATCATATGTACCCTAAAATAGTACCAACAAAACTGCCACCGTGTCCCGTAGTTTCTAAAATGGGGCAATTTCTTTGCAGTTTCTACTCTAGCGGTGCATCAGGGGGGCTTCAAATGGGACATGGTGTCAAAAAACCAGTCCATCAAAATCTGCCTTCCAAAAACCGTATGGCGTTCCTTTCCTTCTGCTCCCTGCCGTGTGCCCGTACAGCAGTTTATGACCACATATGGGGTGTTTCTGTAAACTACAGAATCAGGGCCATAAATATTGAGTTTGGTTTGGCTGTTAACCCTTGCTTTGTAACTGGAAAAAAAATTATTAAAATGGAAAATCTGCCAAAAAGTGAAATTTTGAAATTGTATCTCTATTTTCCATTAATTCTTGTGGAACACCTAAAGGGTTAACAACGTTTGTAAAATAAGTTTTGAATACCTTGAGGGGTGTAGTTTCTAGAATGTGGTAATTTTTGGGTGGTTTCTATTATGTAAGCCTCGCAAAGTGACTTCAGACCTGAACTGGTCCCTAAAAATTGGGCTGTTGAAAATTTCAGAAAAAATTCAAGATTTGCTTCTAAACTTCTAAGCCTTGTAACATCC
This sequence comes from Bufo gargarizans, assembly GCF_014858855.1. Lineage (NCBI taxonomy): Eukaryota > Metazoa > Chordata > Amphibia > Anura > Bufonidae > Bufo > Bufo gargarizans. The sequence continues at coordinate 549,319,913 of NC_058082.1, read as the reverse complement.
CCAAAAAATAAAATATCATTCCTAAAATTATCCAAATATGAAGTAGACATATGGGGAATGTAAAGTAACAACATTTTTGGAGGTATTACTATGTATTATAGAAGTAAAGAAATAAAAATTTGGAAATTTGCAATTTTGAAAAAAAAATTGGTAAATTTGGCATTTTTTTTTACTTCATTTTACCAGTGTCATGAAGTACAATATGTGACGAAAAAACAATCTCGGAACGGCCTGGATAAGTCAAAGCGTTTTAAAGTTATCACCACTTAAAGTGACACTGGTCAGATTTTCAAAAATTGGCCAAGTCCGTAAGGTGAAATAGGGCCGAGTCGTTAAGGGGTTAAACCCAGCAACACACTGAGGCAACAACTGGTTCACCCCAAAGACCCAACGCCTAAACACAAGATGGACAACATTGTGTACGCAGTCCAGTGCAATGAGGAATGCTCAGAACTGTATATTGGCGAAACAAAACTACATCAGCGTATGGCCCAGCATAGAAGAGCCAAAACCTCTGGTCAAGATTCAGCCGTGTCCTTACATCTAAAAGGAACGGGTCGCACCTTTGAAGACAGTCAAGTACGTGTTTTGGATAAGGAGGCCGATTGGTACAAACAAGGTGGGAAGGAGGCCATCTACGTAAAAATGGAGAAGCCAAGCTTGAATAGAGGCGGGGGGTTAGACATCTATTGTCTGCCACATACAATGCTGTCTTGACACCTTTTTCTGGGAAGTCTTTATCACCTACTGACTCCAATTAGGATAATGGGACCAACACCTTTGACCCAATGCTGGGTATAATTACCAGATGTTGATTCAGTTACATATTTATTCCCAGAGAATTCTAGTACAGTCACTCAGAATTGAGAAAGCTCGTTGGAAGAACGAGTGAAACGTTTTCAAGAAATCTACAGTACGTCCAGTTGCCTTGATTTATTCTTTACAGATATTTACATCTAAAAGGAACAGGTCACACCTTTGAAGACAGTCAAGTACGTGTTTTGGATAAGGAGGCCGATTGGTACAAACGAGGCGTGAAGGAGGCCATCTACGTAAAAATGGAGAAGCCAAGCTTGAATAGAGGCGGGGAGGTTAGACATCTATTGTCTGCCACATACAATGCTGTCTTGACACCTTTTTCTGGGAAGTCTTTATCACCTACTGACTCCAATTAGGATAATGGGACCAACACCTCTGACCCCATGCTGGGTATAATTGCCAGATGTTGATTCAGTTACATATTTATTCCCAGAGAATTCTTGTACAGTCACTCAGAATTGCATTTTTTCCCACAAGTATATACGTACTGGTATATATATATATATATATATATATATATATATATATATATTTTATATAGTTTTGCAATAAATTAGATAGAACATTAAATAGTGGCATTTAAAATACAAAAAACAAGTCCTTGTACGGCTGTGGTGATGGAATAATAAAAAAGGAGGCGGGGGGGGGAGGAATCAGAAATGTTGGTGCTAGACTTGAAGGGGTTAATAGAAGCATCATTCCTTTTGTGCACAGGCCCTCTCCTACTCCTTGTCACCACTAGGGGGCCTATTGACCTCAATTTTAGCTTCCTGCAGATCGCCCTCTAGTGGTAACAGTAGGTAGCTCTGATTTTTACAAGGAGATGAAGAGGTACCGCTTGCTGCAGGTTGTCAGGGCATGCTGGGGGTTGTAGTTTTGCAACAGTTGGAGAGCGCTGCTGCATCTCTGCCATCCTGCTATCATATGTGCGGCCCCCGCTTCCCCTTGAGCTCCGGATTCTTCTCTGATCCTGCAGAATCTCGTAAAAAACTGCTAAACACTGGGTTTTATTGGTCGCTAATGAAGCATTTATTGAGGCATCGCCATGTTTTACGGGACAGGCAGGGAGCGCTGCGGAGCCGGTTCTTCCAGAATCCTCTTTAGCTGGTCTGGGGGGGGGCAGAGAATGCACAGCTCATGGGAGTGTTCCCAGCAGCACAAAGTATTTCAGGAGAGGAATATGCTGATCTTGTGGGAGGTGGTCATAGACGAAGAGTTACATCGTTGAAGGAGCGGGGGTCCTCCCAGCAGCACAGAGTATTTCAGGAGACACGTTTGCAGATCTTGTGGAAGGTCACAAATGGAGAGTTACATATTAGAAGGAGCAGAAACCCCCCAGTGGCACAAAGTATTTCAGCAGAGGAGTGCGGTCACAGACTGAGACTCACGTGTCTGGGAGAGATAAGGATCGGGCAGATGGATTTCATCATGCTTGATCCTTTTGTTCTATCTGTATGGCCGGCTTAAGGGTCTCTGCAACGTTTTTCTTATACAGAAGCTCCCACCCCCTGCCCGATATTTTTGATGTTCTGCACCTGCCAGTAGGGGGAGCTGACGTACAATCTCCCATTGAAGTAATAGTATAATGCGGTATACAATGGTGACTGTAGGCAGCACTATGAATGCACCACTCAGCGCTGCCCCCTGCTGGAAGAACTTTTTTATTTTTTTTTTACTGTTTCTGAGGCCTCTTGCACACGGCCGTGGCCCGTATTGCGGCCTGCAAACAGCGGGTCCATTTCACTTGAACTTGTTCTATTTTTTTACGCTGCGGACAGATCAAGTTGAATGGGTCTGGATCTGGGATGGGGCCCGTACATTGGGGACTGCAAAATGCAAGGAACGGCCGTGTGCAAGAGGCCCGATACAGAGACATCTATATGGCACATGAGTCTCCAAATAAAATTTGAATTGGGTGGCGAGATCCAGCTGAAAAGGTCAGCTGACAAACAGAGCCTCCCCCGAAAAATACAGTACCCCAATTTTCTAGCCCCCTCTACATTAACCCTCCGTGAACACTATAGATGCCCCCACCTCACGGTCTCCTGTACGTGGAGAATGACGACGTGTAAGGGCCTACTGTGGTTTTGTGACCTCGGCCTCACATCTGCTCCTCTCACATCATTTATGTCTGACCCTTCTTCACCCCCGGTGACATCATCAGTCACAGAAGAGACATGATACATGACCCCCGATGTGTCCCTGGTGATGTATCAGTGCAGAGATTAGAACAGATCCAGGTCATAATAGTGAGCCCCCCCGATACATATCTTTCAATTACATGATTAGTTGGTCATGTCCCTTTGAAAAAAAAAAAAACTGGGGCAAAAAGTTTATAAAATTGGTGCCAAGTGCATTACGGACACTGCGCCATTTATGCTGCCTGATACCGTATTACATCTGGGATCTGATAGGTTGATACAAGAAATTCTTTATGCTCTATAGCGCCACACCTGTCCGCTGGTGGTGTGCAGTATTGCAGCCCATCAACATTCATTTCACTAGAGCTAAGCTGCAATACCAGACACAGCCGGTGGTCAGGGGCGGTGCCCTTCCTGGAAGGAAGCAACCATGCTTTTTAAGTCCTAGACAATTGCATAATAAAAAGTTCTGCAACTTTCAAACCTGCTTTATATTTTAGGAGATCAGAGCAACATCTTTGCCTGCTGTCAGTGAATGGAAATATTCCTCTTCACATCCGGACCTAGTCCTGCTCCTACAACTGTAGGTTTGCTACAATGAATCAGTTTAGAGAATCATCTAATGGCAGCCAAAGTGGTCACCCACCGTTTCCAAGTAAGGAGATGACTTTTTATTTTTTTAGGGAGAATTTTTATTTTTTTATTTAATTTATTCTATCACGGAAATTTATTAAAAAAATATGAATTCAGTGAGACCATGGGGCTCATTTATCAAGCTCTCCTCTTTTTAGGCGTAAAATTAGAAAGGCGTAAAATTAGAAAGGCGTATTTGCTTCGTCTGTCGGTCTTTTGCCTTGCATTTATGAAAAAAGGCACAGCGCTTCCTGAATTACGCCGGGCGTGTTGCTATTAGGGCTTATGCACACAAACGTGGTTTTGTCCGCATCAGATCCGCATTTTTTTGTAGGTCGCGGACCCGTTCACTTCAATGGGGCCGCAAAAGATGGGGACAACACTCCGTGTGCTGTCTGCATCCATATGCCTGGTCTGCAGCCCTAAAAAAAAATAATATATAGAACATGTCCTATTCTTGTCCGTTTTACGGACACGGATAGGACTGCTCTATGGATGGCAGGATGTTCAGTTCCACAAAACGCGGAACGCACACGGCTGGTATCAGTCTTTTGTGGATCTGCAATTCGTGGACTGCAAAAACGGCTGTGGCCGTGTACTTGAGCGCTTAGTCTGACCTCTGGTGGTTCTTTATCAGTACGACGGGTTCATATTCACTAAGACTGGTCTTTTTTTTTTATTCGTTTTTATACATTTTTGAGTCATACAAAACAATACAAAAATACTAACTACAACTCCCCCCCGCCATGCCGTTTGTGTGCGGTCCAGTCCATAAGTGGCATCCTCCAGCCACAGGCTGTGACGGTTTTGGAACACCGCCATCCATCAGATGGGGTCCACTTTGTGAACGGTCAAAGTGGGACACTAAGGCCCCTTTCACACGGGCGTTGCAGGAAAAATGTGCGGGAGCGTTGCGGGAACACGCGCGATTTTTCCGCCCGAGTGCAAAACATTGTAATGCGTTTTGCACTCGCGTGAGAAAAATAGCGCTTGTTTGGTACCCGAACCCGAACTTCTTCACAGAAGTTCGGGCTTGGGATCGGTGTTCTGTAGGAAATCTCGCCCGTGTGAAAGGGGCCTTATGGTTCATTGCGTGAAAGATCCATTTGTCCCTCATATCTATGCACTTCAATAGTTTTTCTCTTACGAAATAGCTCAAAAATAATCTGAACATAGAAAATCCCAACTGCATCAAATAATGAAATAATATACAAGACGGGCAAAAAACCCATCGAAGATGGATTTTTGTGCGACTGTCGTGTTGCAGTGCGACACCATAGACCGGCATTATAAATAGCGTCACGCGACACGTTGCACCCTATATGTCGCCGTGTAGCACTGACCTAATACAGGCTTTAGTCCCTATGCATTTTGGAACTGGGCCGAGGCCTCCGCTCCCCGGCCTGGCATACCTGAGGGTCTGCCATAATACTTTCCCCAATATGGACCATGTGTTATCCAATCTTTATAATGACCCGGGCCCCTCCTCTAGAACATACTTACCTGCTTCCCGCCACCCGCGTCCCTCTGGATCCCTGGGGCTCATGTACTAATGGACTTGCAAAACCTTTAGACGTAAAAAGTGTAATGCAGGATCTTCATGAGCAGCAGGCGAGGTGGTCTCCCCAGGGGAACGGACAGGTAGGTACCCTATGTGCCTGCCCAACTGCAAACAAGGGAGTCAGAAAGTCTGTCCCAAAAGTGTCACGCAGCCAGTTTTCAGTGGGGTTGGAGCCCTCCGCCTTTCCTGGTGCCCCCACCATTCTCACATTATTATGGCGTAGCCAAGTTTCCAAATCATCTTGCTTGCCAACAACAGCATCCAGTCGCCTTCCACATCTCTCTGTACTTCAGCCGAGCGGCCTGAGTGTCCTGGCGTGGCCGGCGCCATCTTGGATACCTTTGGCAGCAGTGCTTCCTCGTCAAGGAGCCGCCTTAGGAGCAAGGCGAGTCCTTTTCAGCGAGCTTACACAGTGTTAGGGCCCATGCCCAGGAGCGTACTTGCTCTCCCGTATTGCAGACCATTGACTTGAATGGCTTCACATCCTCCAGATACAACTTCACCTATCTTTTTGCGGTGCGGAGGCACGGATGGAAGCACTACAAAGCGCTTCCGTGGGATTTCAGGCTGTGCCTCTGCACCGCAAAAGATAGCACATGTTCTGCCTTTGGCCTTATTTTGCGGATCGCGGACCCATTCAATTTAATGGGTCCGCATCTGCGCCAGGAGTGCACACAGCCGGTGCCCGTGCATGTCGGACCGCGGCACTGAGCAACTACAGTCAGGATAAATGAGCGGGGAACCGCAGGGGCGCTCCAGACCCGCGTCCTCTCACGTGCTTAGCAACCCACGCCCACTAAGACTGGTCTGATTGGTATGGACATTAAAGTGTGGCACAAGCGAGCTGAACGTAGGCGCGCGTCTCCACGAAAGTGCGACTTCTTAGGCAAAATGTGGCGCAACTCACCACTGACGAAGAAAGGTACGCCAGCCCTGGATCGGAGTAGAAATTTTAATGTTTTTTCGAGACTAAGGGCTCATGCATATTAATGCGCGCCGTCCGTTTTGTGCATTCGGAACCGCAAATTGCCAATGCACGAGCACTGTCCATGTGACTGGCACACAGACAAAAAAATAAAAACGTTGCCTGACCAAAGATCGCTGTGTAGCTTGCAGCCATTGAACTGAATGGGGCTGCAGCTTGTTCTTATTACCTGTACATGTAGCAGAGTTGAGTTTGTCACATAACCATAAGTTTCGATAATGCGGTAGGTTTAACCGCAGATACGATCTCATGCTATCTCTATGATTTGCACCAAATGACAATGTCAGCTCTACTACATCTGCGAGTGTATGTAGTAAAGGGTGTGAATGAGACCCAGGAGGAGGAGGGGGGATGGGAGGTGAGGTGTGAACCTAGACAAGGAGGCAGAGGCTTGGGAGACATCACTGCTTTGCTATTGGTTGTTACCTGCAGGTTTCGAGCGAGAAGAGAAGGAGGAAGAGGAGGCGGCCGACAATAGGTTTTTGAGATCTGATTCTGGGCCAGTCTTGACTCTTTGGTGACTTGGACGCAGGAATTTTTTTCGTACAGAGACCCCCGTCCCCCCTGGTCAACCATGAGGCGACGAGAGCAAGTCCTGTTCTACCTGTGCACAGGTGAGCTCTGCTACATTTCCCAGGTGTGTGTGTGTGATCCCCGCTCATGTTACACTTGTAACTGGCAGGGAGTCTACGGGGGTCATGTATCAGTCATGTGACCACAGAAAAATGGCGCAAGTGTGTCTGGATCGGGGGCGCGTGCCTTTTTTATCGTCGCATAGTACTACGTTCTTAGTTTGCGTCGATTTTACTGTAGAAGATTCAGCCGATTTCAATCCCAACGACCGCCGTAAGTCCCAGCAGGTGACCACAGAAAGCAGTTCCCCATAGATGGCGATTAGATGTAGCAGAGTGGTGTTTGTCATCAGTCACACTATGTTAGAACTAGAGTGCGCAACAGGGAACAGAACGACAAAATCGGCTCTGCTACATCTGTAAAATTGGAAAAACAGTGGCCATTCGGACGTATCTGTAGAATTTACGGATTGATGGCGTTTGCAGGATGATATCTAATCAGTTTCCTGCGAGATATGTAGCGATCTAAAGCAAACCAAGCAGGTAAGTAAATGGAGAGCTTTTAAAGGGGCAGTAACCGGAATAAAAATCAGTCTTCTCTCCATTTGCTGTGCAGTGCCGAGCCTTTCTGCTGCCTGAAGCAAAAACTGAAATGGCGCCCCTCCCCAAAGCCAATTTCTAAACCTAACCCCTTCCCTTCAGCTGCCCCTGCCTGGTGCTGCACCCCTGGTTGAATACAATCTGTCGCTCTCTGTTATCGGCTGTTCTGCTCTGGGGCGAGGCGTCTTCATTGGGAAAGTCTTAACCCTCCCTGCCCCCGGGATCCGCTCCAGGGCTGCATACACAGGTGTGACTGCGGAAGCGTTAGTGGCCCTTTAAATCTCTTAAAGCCACAGGACTGGCCAATATAATTTTATGCTGAGTAAACTGGAGTATAGTCATCCGTGATAAACTCTGTTTCAGTTTACGTAATCCTGTCCGCTCTCCGGCGGTTAGTAGGAAAAATGCTAACTTCTGTAATTATGTACGCCGCCGTGGGATTGTCAGCTCTGTGGACCAGATGACTGTTCACTGCCGTTTATATCTCGTGTGTATCAATCACATCTTAGATGTTTGTAACAATGTATCAGGTCTTTTTTTTTTTTTTTTTGCCTCTTGGTTGTGTAAATACTGATGGTAACATTCATTGACAGCATGCAGAGATCCTGAAATGTGTAAGGAATTGAGACAACGTGTATCAGAAAGCTGCAGGGGTTTTGTTACACTGATTTACCCTCTTACAAGACCTTCCTTTCCAAATGAAAGCCCCTGGAGCTGTTCCCGAGATGAGTCCTGTCTCCAGCCCTTACGTCTAGGGTGTCGGCCGTTACAGCTGGTGCGGGGGTTGTCACCAACTGTCCTCCTGGACCCCTCTGAGTGACACTGGGAGTCAGCGGCGGTCATAGAAACATAGAATGTGTCGGCAGATAAGAACCATTTGGCCCATCTAGTCTGCCCAATATACTGAATACTATGGATAGCCCCTGGCCCTATCTTATATGAAGGATGGCCTTGTGCCTATCCCATGCATGCTTAAACTCCTCCACTGTATTTGCAGCTACCACTTCTGCAGGAAGGCTATTCCATGCATCCACTACTCTCTCAGTAAAGTAATACTTCCTGATATTACTGTTAAACCTTTGCCCCTCTAATTTAAAACTATGTCCTCTTGTGGTAGTTTTTCTTCTTTTAAATATTCTTTCCTCTTTTACCTTGTATCACCCCAGTAACAGTTCTGTCCCTTCCATTGTCTGTGGGACCTCGGTGTCGTTTTCTCTTTTTGATTGGATGATACTTTTTAGTGATATTTCTGATTGTGTGCACCTCCCCCGCTGCCGAAACTGCCCCAGATGTCAAACACTTGTGGAATGTGGATAATAGAAACTGAGTAACGACCCAACCTGGACTTGACGCGAGATGACGGAGAGGGGGGCTGGATGGGCGCGAGGTGACGGAGGGGGGGGGGGGGCTGAACGGGCGCGAGGTGACGGAGAGGGGGGTCTGGACGGGCGCGAGGTGACGGAGAGGGGGGTCTGGACGGGCGCGAGGTGACGGAGAGGGGGGTCTGGACGGGCGCGAGGTGACGGAGAGGGGGGTCTGGACGGGCGCGAGGTGACGGAGAGGGGGGTCTGGACGGGCGCGAGGTGACGGAGAGGGGGGTCTGGACGGGCGCGAGGTGACGGAGAGGGGGGTCTGGACGGGCGCGAGGTGACGGAGAGGGGGGTCTGGACGGGCGCGAGGTGACGGAGAGGGGGGTCTGGACGGGCGCGAGGTGACGGAGAGGGGGGTCTGGACGGGCGCGAGGTGACGGAGAGGGGGGTCTGGACGGGCGCGAGGTGACGGAGAGGGGGGTCTGGACGGGCGCGAGGTGACGGAGAGGGGTGTCTGGACGGGCGCGAGGTGACGGAGAGGGGGTCTGGACGGGCGCGAGGTGACGGAGAGGGGGGTCTGGACGGGCGCGAGGTGACGGAGAGGGGGTCTGGACGGGCGCGAGGTGACGGAGAGGGGGTCTGGACGGGCGGGAGGTGATGGAGGGGATGCCGTATATATGATCCGGCAGAGGTTTTGTTAGGCTGCGTTCACACCACGTTTCTGGCATACGTTTGCAGTATGTTTGTTTTTTGAGGATTAGGCCACATGCACACGGCCGTTGTTCTGGTCCGCATCCAAGACGTCGTTTTGGCAGCTCGGATGCAGACCCATTCACTTCAACGGAGCCGCAAAAGATGTGCTGTTGTGCTGTCCGCATCCGTTGCTCCGTTCCGTGGCCCCACAAAAAAACAAACAAACAAAAAAAAACGTCCTATTCTTGTCCGGGCTTTGCAGACAATAATAGGCAGTTATATATAAAGGCTGTCCGTGCCGTTCTGAAAATTGCGGAACACGCATGGACGCCATCCGTGTTTTGCGGACCGCGAAACTCACCACGGTCTTGTGCATTCAGCCTTATGGGGGGACCCAGTTTTAGCAGATACCTGTACGGTCGGATCTTATATAATAAATAATATATTTTCACGCTGTTTTTTGACAGCACCCAGATATCGGAGACGTGTCGGTCTCGGCCGCATCCTGCTTTACTGTATGTTACTCTGTGCTGCAGGCAGGAAAAAAACAAACCGCAACGGTATAACATGTGAACACCGCCCAACACCCATCACCTGGCCAGTGGGGGCGGCAAAATCTAAATGTATACAGGACCTACTGGGAGAAATAGGCCTTGAGTTTTCATTTCTCACCTCTGGCAACATCTCTGCTTGCCGTCAGTGAATTTCTTTAGAAAACCTGTCCAGACCTACTGTTTCTTACAGCTGAGGTTTGCTCCATTTAGTTTCCAGTCCAGACCATATTCTGGCAGAGCGGTGTAGACTCCATACTGACACATTGTAACAAACAGGGAGGTTGGCGCGGCTGCGTTTTTAGCTCGCAGAGTATTGTCTGGGCTGGATACAATTGTAGCAAAGCCGCAGCTGTGAGAAGTGTTAGGTCTTCAGAGGATATTAGACTCTGGTTCTAAATCAAGATTGTTCTCGTTCACCCACAGCAAACAGAGAGCTTGAAAATAGGGAGAAATTGAAACCCAAAGTTGCAGAATTTTTAGTATATGTTGATTGTGCTTCATTTACATATAAGTGGACAATCCCTTGAAGTGTATGTACGGCGCTGTGCCGATGTGCTATGATATAGCGGTGTCCGGAGGTTGTCGTGTCGCCGGTGGGTTTTTGTTTTCGTCGGTTGGTGCTGACTGTTTCCATGAGACTGTACTAAAGACTCCTGACCTCGGGGCGGGAAGGCAGTGGGAGGAGGGGGCCCTGCTCAAACCTGAAAAACCTGATCCTGCCTGGGGCCCGGCCCCGCACATTACACAGAGACTGATGTATTGTGTGCAGTAGGGAGACTGGATTGTCAGCTCCTGGGGTCAGACATGACGGGTGTGGAAGTGCCCATGTACAGCAGATGGAAGACGGCCAATTGTGTCTTTATATTTATTTATTTTTGCAGGGCCTGACTCTCCCATTAGACCCCTTTCACACGAGCGAGTATTCCGCGCGGGTGCAATGCGTGACGTGAACGCACTGAATCCGGACTTATTCATTTCTATGGGGCTGTGCACATGAGCGATGTTTTTCACGCATCACTTGTGCGTTGCGTGAAAATCTCCAGCAGGTTCTGTATTCTGCGTTTTTTCACGCAACGCAGGCCCCATAGAAATGAATGGGGCTGCGTGAAAATCGCATCCGCAAGCAAGTGCGGATGCGATGCAATTTTTTTTAGGATGTAACTAAATGGTGATGAGCAACCCCGGACCCCATTAGTTACATCCTCAAAAAAGTCTATTCGCTGTATTATTTTCCCTTCTAACATGGTTATAAGGGAAAATAATAGCGTTCTTATTACAGAATGGTAACTAAAATGTCCATTGAGGGGTTAAAAAATAAACAAAAAATAAAATAAACTCCCCTCATCCACTTGATCGCGCAGCCGGAATCGTCTTTTCTTTTTCCTGCAAAAGGACCTGCGCTGACATCATCCCGCTCACCACGTCAGCGCAGGTCCTGCTGAATGAAGATAGAAGGATCTTTTTCTGACGCAAAACGCATTGCACTCGCGTGAAAAAAACGGAACGCAATCGCAGACAAAACGGACAGAAATTGCGTGCCTACTCGCGCGTGTTTCCCACAATGCACCCTAACAATGCCACTAACCCCATAGTCGTACGCACTGTATATAAGTCTCTGGAGGCGATGACATAAAGCAGTGATCGGGGTGCGAGGGCGGCTGAGATCCATATAATCGCTCCCAATCTATCAGACCCTACGACATTTTTATAATTTCTCGACACTTTTTGTGTCTCCATTTCCTTTGTGTTTTTATTTTGCTCTAGTCCGTAGGTAGCAGACTAGTTCGCACACGCTGCGGTCCTCCTCCTCCTCCTCCTCCTCCTCGGTGATAGGCGTTCCTTACATTCCAGGAGATGATTACCGCAGAGAATAAATCCTTCCAGACCAGTTTCCATCTTCTACACAAACAGGGGTCATCCCATTTAACACCCTCCTCTAAAAAATAAAAATGGTGTCTGGAGGACCAAGCGCCTCCCATGTATTACACCGAAAGTCCATTGATGTCAGGTGGAACTGTGTAATACTTCCTTTCTCCTGTGGAGGCGCTGCTGGGAGATTGAACACTTTCTGCCGGATTTCCCCAGAGTTTATGGCTGATTAATACGGTCCCTGGGGACCTATTCCCCATTCTGGAGGACCCACTATGTCCATGTATTCCACAAACGGCCCATTCACTGTGTAATGCCTCATGTTTCCTGCGGGGGAGCTGTAGGGAACACTTGCTGCCAAGTTCCTGCAGGGATTACAGGTGATCGCTGGGGATTTCCAGCAGCAGGACTTCCTGTGATCGGCTAGGAAAAAGGAGAGGAGACCTTTTTAAAGGGATTGGCGCACCTTGCAAGGATATGACATCAATGTCCCATAGGTGTGGGTCCCAAAACGAAGGAGAGCACACCACTCATACGTGGCGTGTTCTCCATTCAAAAAGATCTGAGTGAGCTCCCATAGGAGTGAACGGAGAGCGCGTCGGCCAGTGCCCTACCATAGAAGTGAATGGAGGGTGGCCGGGCTTGAGCAGTGTGCCCACAGAGGTGGGACCCGCACCTATATGACATTGATGGGATATCCTAGCCATATGCCACCAAAGTGCCAGATGGGCCGACCCCTTTACAATCTCCAGGAAATTGCACGAATAACAATTTCCCCAATGTTATTAGATATTTTCCCCTTCACTTTCTGATCACATGCAGGGGGCGGGGGGGGGGGGGGATGGGAGGCTAAACCTTTTAAAGGGACTGATCACAATTTGTGCAGGTAGTGTCCAGGGGATTGGGTCCACTCTGTCATTGGGGTTACCAACCTGGTACACGGCACCCACTGAAAAAGAGTCTGTGCCAGGTTCTTGGCAATCACAGTAGCCATGCCTATACATATCGTAGACAGTAATTTGGGGTTGGTTCTTGCCTTAAGGACGTTGGTGGGGTCTCATGTTGGGTTGTCAGGTCAGATGATGGGTGATGAGGTCTCTGGGGCAGGAAGCTTTGTTCTGGCCCCTACCAAACCTCCAGATGGTCATTTCCACAGCACCAATGACCGAGGCTTTTCGCTCCTCCTCCTGACATTGGGAATAGATCTTGGTGATTCGGTTCAGTCATGAAGCATCTAATGGTGGTACCACCGAGGGCTCACAATCCATTTTGGCGCAGGTCCTGTTCTGTGAGCTTGTGTGACCTACAGTAGTCACAGGTGATGGAGGCAGCTCTGCTGGAGCACCAACGTAATGAATGGTGGCATCCAATGACAATGTCACCAAGGGCGAAAATCCCATGAGATCCCTCTTGGTAAATACACACTTTACATACAGCTCTTTTTCACTACACCTTGGCACAAAGGGCGCCACACTTGTCCATAGGTTGTCTGGTATTGCAGCTTGGCGCCATTAAAGTGATCTGCAATACCACCTGGACAGGTGTGGCACTGGTTTTGAAAGAAAGCAGCCATGGTTTACTAATGCCTCCCGTTCCGACCAATTGCATCATCCAGATGCCTCATATTTTTATAATCCGCCACTTAGTCAGTGATTAATTTTTTTTTATTACAGATGACGAGCAGCACCAGAATTACCGCACCATAAAACACGAGACCTTTGGGAAGCAGGTGGGGCCGGGATTAACTCAGTCCTTCCTCTGCCACCAGTGTCTGCTCAGATTCTTCTCTGTAGCATAGAATCACTAACTGGAAACTGTCAGGAAGCAGGCTGGATGCTGGACCATACGGCCTCCCTGAATGCACAGTCCCCAGATCACCAGAGGAATAGCGAATGGAAAGTGAACAAAGACTGAGCCGTAGGAGGATCTGACAACAGCTACTTGTTGACGGTTTCCTGACAGCAGCAGACTAAAAACATACGGAGAGGCTGGGAAGCCTCCGGACCAGTGTGCGTCGTACAGGCCAATGTCCCTTCTGAATACGGACGCTAAAATCTTAGCCAAAGTTCTAGCCAAGCGACTTAGTGGGGTAGTCTTATCCATCATTGACCCGGACCAATCGGGCTTTATGCCAGGAAAGACAACTGATATAAACCTCAGGAGGTTATTCACAAACTTGCAGGTTAGACATGATAACGCTGGTCAAAGGGTCCTGGCGTCTCTCGATAATGAAGGCCTTTGACTCTGTAGAGTGGCACTTCATTTGGGAAACGATGTACCGTCTTCAATTCCCTCATTCTTTTATCAAGTGGGTCCAATTGTTGTATCAGGCGCCTACGGCACGTATCAGAGTGAATGGATCTATTTCTCGTTCCTTTAGGTTGTATAGGGGCACCAGACAGGGGTGTCCTCTCTCCCCATTATTATTTGCCCTTATAATGGAACCCCTTACCCAGCTGATCAATAACAGCTCTCTAATAGAGGGGTGGTCGATAGCCGGGGTACAGGAGAAAGTGTTGTACGCGGATGACCTGTTGGCGTACTTGGCTGACGCTGGTCCATCCTTAGAAGCCCTGTTAGATTTGGTAAATGGGTACGGTAGGTACTCAGGATTACGGGTAAACTGGGCTAAGTCCAGTTTATGCAAGATAGATGTAGAAGAGGACATAGATATTTCCCCGGTGTCTCCCCTGAGAGTGGTGGATAGTTTCCTTTACTTAGGGATTTGCATTCATAGGGACCCAAGGCAGTTTTGCCAATTGAACATGAGACCCGCTATGGAATATGTCACGCGCAAGTTGGAAGCCTGGGACAACCTCCCCTTGACCCTTGTAGGCAGAATCAATATCATTAAGATGGTATTGTTACCCAAACTATTGTATGTGTACAGAGCAGCACCTGTAAAGATCCCTAAGTCACACTTCGACGCCTTAGACAGAGGTATGTCCCGTTTCCTATGGCATCATCAAACCCCAAGATTAGCAAGGAAGACACTGAAAGCTTCGTATTCGCAAGGGGGATTGCAACTACCGGACATGTACATTTATTATGTAGCAACCCACTTGCTGTATGCGTCTTGGTGGATCAGGGCGGATGCCAACAACCCGGCGGTAGTGCTTGAGGCGGCGCCGGTAGGGTCCTACGAAGCTCTGACGAACCTGGTGTATAGGGGAGGTGGTGCTCTAGGCCCTAGAAAGTATACGGAAGCCATGGTGACGGTTATTGAGGCTTGGGGAGACCTGGTCCCCATACATCCCCCTGTGGCGTAATACACGTCTTCCCGAACTCTTGCACCTTTCGGACTTTGAGTTCTGGCCTCGAAAAGGTCTTAAGTATCTGACACAACTGTATCATGAAGGGGTTTTTCGCTCCTTTGAGAGCTTGCGGTCTGACTTCCTGCTGCCCCGGACGTGCTTCTACCGCTACCTCCAGTTGAGACACGCTTGTGTAAAGCAATTTAAATCCTTGGCTTTGAACTTGGATTGCGGCCCTCTGGAATCAGTAGCCAGGAGGGTGCATCCGTATAAACCAATTTCTTTCTTTTATGTAGAAATTGTAAAGATGCAAGAGTCTCCTATTCGGCGATCCTTCGTTAGATGGTCGGTGGATATTCCAGAGTTGGAAGACTCATCTCGAGGAGTGGCGTTTGGGGTGGAAGACGTCTGTTATAAGCGCTCGTGATCAGCTCATTCAAGTTAAATGGATGCATAGGGTATACTTGACCCCGCTGTGTCTTTATTATATGCAGCAAATATTGGATCCGGTGTGTGGCAGGTGTGGGGAGGCTTAGGGATCCTTCTTCCATATGGTTTGGCTATGCCCGGTAATGCAGGTATATTGGAAGGGGGTATGCAACTTCATCAATACAAAGTTGGGGCTCCCAGGGATTTGTGATCCTATGGTATGTGTGTTGGGGCTAGTTTCTGAAGCGACTCCGTCGAAGTATAGTAGAGCACTGTTGCGACTATTAATGTTCTATGGGAGGAAGAACATACTTTTGAACTGGAAACTGCCAATGTCCTACCGTGGACCAGTGGTTGCACCTTATAAATAAGGACCTTCAGATGTACAAGTTGACATATGAAGCAAGGGGGGTACCGGATCGATTCGACAAAATTTGGGGCCTATGGGTGCAGGCTGAGGGCACGATTTGAGGGATTGTTGGAGGTGGAGACTGTACTACCCAAGCGTGTGAGTGTGGCATGAGTGGGTTCCGATGTCAATCTTATGACGACAGTGATATCCATTCATTAAAGTTACTCTGATGTCTCCTGCTGTCAAGAAATATTGATCTTACTGGGATTGCTTATGCTGGTGATTGTGCTATGTAGATTGTTCCCTTTCCCTTTGGGATTGTTGTACTTAATGCAAAAGTGTTAAATAAACGCTATAAAAAAAAAAACGTACGGAGAGCTCAATGGAAACATCATGACGGAGCCTTCACCTTATGGCAGAGGTGACAGAGCGGAGCTGAGGTTCTTGGTCTGTGCAGTTTGAGTGTAATGTGTTGCAACGCTCAGTGTGAAAGGTTCATCTCGTTTATTGACCTTGTAGATCCGCTCCCCGTGGGAGAATACCGCCTGAGGTTTCCTGTAACCTCCTTTATGGCTGTGCTATTATGTCTTGTGCTTTTTGTGCTTTCACTTTTAGCCGCCTCACAACCCCGTCCTGTAAGTCTATTGGACACAAGTCACTTCTATGAATATGAAGTCAAACTTTCCTGGATTTTTATGATTCGCTTATAAAGTGGAAAGTTCTGCAACTTTCCAACAGACTTAGGCCCTGACTTATCACACTGGATCTCCACACCAGAATTCGGGCTTTTGCAACTTGTGCAAAATTTTGCAAACTTTTGCATTTTTACACCACTCACTCCAGTTTTGTAATACGGGTGGAGAAGTGGGTGTGGTCAGCTATGTTAATGTGTGTTACTCTAGATTTATCATTGCAAAAAAGTTGCAATCTCCCTCCAGGAGGAGGTGAAGGAAAACTGGAGGAGCTTCTCCAGACAGAAGTGTTAGGTTTAAGGACAACAAAACAACCTGTGACATCTGATAAATGTGGAATAAAGTACTCCAACGCAGACTCAATCAAAACTGACTTCAAATGTTCTTCTAATGATAAATTCCCCCCTTGTGTTTCAGTTCCTCACCATTTTTAAGACCTCCGCTTGCTGTCAGAGGCTATAACCCTGTCCATAGCCAGTCCTGCCGTCAGTGGGTCCAGATGTAAGCTGTGTGCCAGGGTGGGCTCCCCGGGATACAGCAAAGTCACGAACGAGGGAAACAACTCCACCACCAGCATTTACCAAAACAGAATTTTACTTAAACGTGGTAATGAACACAACCACAAATTCTGGGAACACACAATAAATTTACATACACCTAGCCCGAAGGCTGAGACCCTTGTGTTGCACAGCACGGCGCCCTCCAATGGATGCAGGAGGAAAGCGTGGTAGTTTACCTACTGGCGGGCATGACTAAACCGCCACACCTTAACTGTTATCACCCTAAAAAAAGAGAACAATTGTTTGGGTACGTGGTGCGGGCTAGCCTGCGGTGCAGCACAGCAGCTTACAAACTTACAAAGCTCTACAGAATTTCCCCTCCCATAACTGGTCCTGTAGAACGTGCCTGAGTATTCCTTCTGAGCAAAACATCAGCCTGGCTTGAGTTTGTGGGAAGTTTATCAGCTCTCCAGTGTGAAATGTCACTAAGTTATGGAGTCCTTGCCATGAACAATAGCAACACTTGTGGCCTGACATAAACAGAGACCCTAACTAACTACAGGCCTGGTCTCAGTCTCTAGGCGCCAGCACTGTGATGAGGTGCGTGCACGATCTTACCGACCCGGGTCGGCTTTGCATCCGCTGGTGACTCTGAACTGAACAAATGCCTCTCCAACAAGCATGCAGTGCCGCAGTGTATATAGCTTTGCTCCTCAGCGTTCCTGGAAGCAATCCTCGTTTCTCTGGACAGAATCAGGGTCTTGGACACAATCCGCTTCACTTAGCTGCCGCTCTGGTCACTGGGGTAGGCCCTCACACCTGGATGCCGTTGGATCCTCTGCTCACACAGTTCCTCAGTCTTGGCTCCCTCTAAGATGGCTGCTCTCTTTCTCTTCCTCTCCAGGTTCTGTGTAACTTTACCTCTCATGAATATGGAAATATAAGCAGTCTGTAGCTGTTTTTAGGAAACGGCGGAATCTTGTGGCCAAACAGCAGAATGTCAGTCCAGATCATTAAATTTAATTTAATCTACACAAATGATGTTCAGACAAGGAGAGCGGTTTCCCCATCTCACAGACAAGGCTCTGCAAGCTAAACGTCAGCAACCGCTTTGCTACAATGTATCAGTCTGGACCTTTGTTCAGACTGGATAGAATTGTATCCACTACAACTGTGCATAGGATTACTGCCTCTGAATGGAAACCAGTGTTCTCGTTCACTGACGGCAAGCGGAGCTCTTGAAAATGGTGAAACGCAGACTCTACTAAAGTTGTATGACTTTTTATTTTGCAAGATTTATATAAAACTGAAAAATCCCTTTTAATTTTTTTTTGTGCCTATAGAAAAACTGGGTGATTAATACGGTTGCTATTACCGTTCTCCCCTACCATGTGTCACCCAGCATTCCTGGTGGCCTGAATGGCATATCTGGCTAGTTGTTGTATCGACGTGACGTGTCGCCATGTACCTAGGCAGATTTCCAGTAAAGTCCTTATGGTTATACCACCTTACGTGGTTGTGATTGCTTTTTCTGCACCCCACTATTGCTACACCCTGTTTGGGGCAGGAATGGCAGCCATATATGCTGTCACCCAGCTTTTCCAGAAACCATGTTGCAGTCAGTATTTATGTGATCCTGTAATCCCCCCCCATGTTGTCCACCATGTTCATTCTCTTCTCTCTGTTCCCCCAGGGTTGATAGCGGTTGGTTCCATCACTGTACAAACACCACAAAAAGTAGTTGAAGCTTCCAGAGGGGGCAGTGCCAGCCTGCCTTGTGAGTACCAAACCAGCAGCCCGGACCAGAGCACATTGCAGATTTGGTGGAGAAAAAAGCCTGAGGAGGTAAATTGAACCCACACTTGCTGGATTATGAAAAGGGACATTGTGAAGAATCTAAAAAGGGGCGTATAAAGCACGACACAAAATCTTTGGTATTATGCCCCTCCCATTTATAATAGGACATATCCCCCCCCACACCAAATATACAGTTTGAATCAGCTATAGTACATATTATACCAGTCACCACAGACCCCAGACCAGACCCCCTTAATGAATGCAGACACCAAACTAGAGCCCGTAAATAAAATAGACCCCAGACCAGACCCCCCCTACACAAATACAGACATCTGACCAGGCCCCTAAACTAATACAGACCCTATACACTCATACAGACCCTAGATCAGACCACCGAAACTGCAACCCAACACCCACTTATTTATTGCAAAGTGCCAACACAGTAATTTACCTTAATACAGAAATATACCGGCCAAGTTAAGCTGTGGGGGCGTGGCTTAACACGGGCCCCAGTAAAATGAATGCCCCCATTGGCGCCCCCTAGTATGAATAATGCATCATTAGTGGCCCTCAGTATTAATAATGCATCATTAGTGGCCCCCAGTATTAATAATGCATCATTAGTGGCTCCCAGTATTAATGAGGCCCCTATTAGAGCCCACGGTATTATTAATGCCCCCTTCCCCACTCTTCTTGTGCAAAAAGACTCCTCCCTCCTCCGGGTGAACACTTGCTGGTCTCTGGATGCGCAGGGCAAGACCCGCGCTCCATCGTGATGGCTTCCTGTCAATGCTGCGAAACGTCATCGCGCTGGAGCGCGGGTCTTGCCTGCGCATCCAGAGACCAGCAAGTTTTCACCTCAAATGGATGAGGTGGGTTTTTTTTTTTTTTTAATGCAAGCGAGGAAGAGGGAGGCAAAGACTGTACTGATGATGGCTCCACAACGGAAGCGCTCATTAGTAATAGTGCCCACGTGGCAACCCTACACACGGCGCACACAGAGGGCTCTGAGTGCCCCCTTTGGCATGCGTGCCATAGGTTCGCCACCAATGACCTAAACTAATATACAGACCCCAGACCAGATTCCCTGAGCGACTAAATCTTAGACCAGACCCAATCCTCTAAACTAAAAGACTCCAAACCCCCCCCACCCTAAATGAATACAGGCCCCGAACCTGACCTCCTAAATCAGGGATGCCCAACCTGCAGCCCTCCAGCTGTTGCAAAACTACAACTCCCAGCATGCTTGGACAGTCTATAGTTATCAACCTATAACAAGCGTTGATGGGAGTTGTAGTTTTAAAACAGCTGGAAGGCCATCACTGCCCTAAATGTATAGAGACCCCAAACCTGACCCCCTAAATGAAGAGACCCTCCCAAACATTAATATAGACCCCCAAACTTATACTGACCTCAAAATAGACCCTGTAAACTGTTACAGACCACACACAAGACCCCCTTTATACAGATATACTTGCCTCCCTCCTTTCCTGACGTGAGGACCGTCATGGGTGCATCCTTCATCGTCCAATCAATCAGCTGAGCAGTGATGACATCATATGGGTGCGGTGATGTCATGACAACACACATTGCAGTAATTGACAACTGGTTTTAAGTGTGTGGCCCCTTCAGGTCATCAGGGGTTAACGTGACCTACCCAAAAGTGGGATAAAAATGAAATTACTGACTTTACCAGCTATTCGTTTATCACTAGTATGTGCCGCGGGGGTGCGGTGGATGATACGCTGATATGTACCATCACACCTCAAATCCAGGCTAAGGCCTCATTCACACAGTCAGTGTTCGGTCAGTGTTTGGTCAGTGATTTTGAGCCAAAACCAGGAGCGGAACCTACACAGAGATAAGGTATAATGGAAACATCTGCGTTTAAAACCGCACCTGGTTTTGGCTCAAAATCACTGATGGAAATCACTGACCGAACACTGACTGTGTGAATGAGGCTACTTTCACATTACCGGTTTTTGCGGATCCGTCATGGATCTTAAAAAACGCTTCCGTTACCATAATACAACTGCATGCATCCGCCATGAACGGATCCGGTTGTATTATGTCTTCTATAGCCGTGACGGATCCGTCATGAACACCATTGACAGTCAATGGGGGACGAATCCGTTTTCTATTGTGTCAGAGAAAACGGATCCGTTCCTGTTGACTTACATTGTGACAGGACAGATCCGTCTAACTCCGCAACATCGCGGACAGAAACTCTGCTTGCAGCAGCATTCTGTCCACAATGGGAGCGCAACCAAACGGAACGGATTGCATTCTGGTGCTCTCCATTTCGTTCAGTTCAGTTTTGTCCCCATTGACAATGAATGGGGACAAAGCGGAAGCGTTTTCTTCCGCTATTGAGATTCTATGACTGCACTCAATAGCGGAATTGAAAACTCTAATGTGAAGGTAGCCTAAGACCTAAATCTAAAATTGCAATGTGTCATTGCAGTTTTTAGACAGCAGAGGGAGACAAAGTACTGTAATCTGTCACCTGTACAAGTGCTACTAATACAGGCAGCATTGGCTTACATTCACCAAAAAAGGTCGTTCTTAGAACCAATCAAAGTCTATGGCTGTTTTTATTTATTTATTTTTAACGGCCAGTAAAAAACAGGATATGTCCTATTTTTTTGGCCAGATGGGCCCGTTTCTAATGACCATGTAGACAGGAGTGCGGCTGTTAAAATCAGTTTGAAGTGCCTTGCAGGGGTTAAAAAAAAAAAAGCTCATTTATTACTGGGGGCACTACTAAAAGCATTTTGTACACAGGAGGGAACTGCTGGGGGGATTTCATACATAAGGTGGCACTACTTGGGGGTATTTTATACTGGGGGAAGAATATTGGGGGCATTTTACATACAGGGTGGCACTGTGGGGGCATTATATATACTGGGGCTCCTGGGGGAGGGGCATTATATATATATACTGGGGCTCCAGGGGGGGGGGGGGAGGGGGGCATTATACAGTGGGATGCGAAAGTTTGGGCAATCTTGTTAATTGTCAGGATTTTCCTGTATAAATCGTTGGTTGTTACGATAAAAAATGTCAGTTAAATCTATCATATAGGAGACGCACACAGTGATATTTGAGAAGTGAAATGAAGTTTATTGGATTTACAAAAAGTGGGCTATAATTGTTTAAACACTATTAGGCAGGTGCATAAATTTCGGCACCACAAAAAAGAAATGAAATCAATATTTAGTAGATCCTCCTTTTGCAGAAATTACAGCCGCTAAACGCTTCCTGTAGGCTCCAATGAGAGTCTGGATTCTGGTTGAAGGTATTTTGGACCATTCCTCTTTACAAAACATCTTTAGTTCATTCAGGTTTGATGGCTTCCGAGCATGGACAGCTCTCTTAAGTCACACCACAGATTTCCCATTATATTCAGGTCTGGGGACTGAGATGGCCATTCCATAACGTTGTACTTGTTCCTTAGTGGATTTTGAGCAGTGTTTAGGGTCGTTGTCTTGTTGAAAGATCCAGCCCCGGCGCAGCTTCAGCTTTGTCACTGATTCCTGGACATTAGTCTCCAGAATCTGCTGATACTGAGTGGAATCCATGCGTCCCTCAACTTTGACAAGATTCCCAGTCCCTGCACTGGCCACACAGCCCCACAGCATGATGGAACCACCACCATATTTTACTGTAGGTAGCAGGTGTTTTTCTTGGAATGCTGTGTTCTTTTTCCTCCATTCATAACGCCCCTTGTTATGGCCAAATAACTCAATTTTAGTTTCATCAGTCCACAGCCCCTTATTCCAAAATGAAGCTGGCTTGTCCAAATGTGCTCTAGCCCACCTCAAGCGGCACTTTTTGTGCTGTGGGCGGAGAAAAGGCTTCCTCTGCATCACTCTCGCATACAGCATCTCCTTGTGTAAAGTGCTCCGAATGGTTGAACGATGCACAGTGACTCCATCTGCAGCAAGATGATGTTGTAGGTCTTTGGTGCTGGTCTGTGGGTTGACTCTAACTGTTCTCACCATTCGTCGCTTCTGTCTATCCGAGATTTTTCTTGGTCTGCCACTTCGAGCCTTAACTTGACCTGAGCCTGTGGTCTTCCATTTCCTCATTATGTTCCTAACTGTGGAAACAGACGGCGGAAATCTCTGAGACAACTTTCTGTATCCTTCCCCTAAACCATGATGGTGAACAATCTTTGTCTTCAGGTCATTTGAGAGTTGTTTTGAGACCCCCATGTTGCTACTCTTCAGAGAAAAATAAAAGAGGAGGGAAACTTACAATTGAGACCCCTCAAATACTCTTTCTCATAATTGGATTCACCTGTGTATGTAGGTCAGGGGTCACTGAGCTTACCAAGCCAATTTGAGTTCCAATAATTTAGTTCTAAAGGTTTTGGAATCAATAAAATGACGACAACAACAACAACAGTGACCACATGTAGCACCGGCCTGATTGTGTATAAACAATTATAGCGCACTTTCTGTAAATCCAATAAACTTCATGTCACTTCTCAGATATCACTGTGTGTGTCTCCTATATGATATATTTAACTGACATTTTTTATCGTAACAACCAACGATTTATACAGGAAAATCCTGACGATGAACAAGGTTGCCCAAACTTTTGCATCCCACTGTATATACTGGGGCTCCTGGGGGGGGGGCATTATATATACTGGGGCTCCTGGGGGGGGGGGGCATTATATATACTGGGGCTACTATGGGGGGTACACTTTTACTGTATCTATCTGTAATCATGTTTACACATAATTTTATCAGAATGACTGTATTAATTGATTGATCCACCCCCTAATCATGTATATCTATTTATATGCTATGTGCACACTTATGTTTGATGCTTGAGAAAGGCTCTGTTTTGAACCGAAACGTCGTCTCACTGTGCCACTGTGGCTGAATACATTTTAGTATTTTTCTACTGGATGTGCTGTCCGTTTTCATCTACATACTTTGGGTAAGCAGTGATAACCCTGGACATGGCACCCGTTCTATCTCTTTTGTACTGGTGCTGCCACACTTTAATTTTTATATATATATATATATATATATATATATATATATATATATATATATATATATATATATATATATATATATATAATATATATATTAATTCCCCAGTCGTCTCCATGACAGCACAAACTGAGATTGCCTTCCTCTGATAGGACAGGAAAAAGCACACAGAGAGGTTAAAAACCCCACCCCCACCCCTCATCGCCAGTGTTTTTTCCTGTCCTGTCAAGGAAGGAATGCCAGAGAGGTGCTGGGAGCCCTTCTGGGTTCCCTAGTTTTTTCTTTAAATTTTTTTACCTTTTTCTTCTCACCCTGCTATGGTGGGGTGTCATCGGTTAGACCGGAGGTCGGTTCCGGGGTCCGGCTCTCCCTCCTCCAGTCGCGGTCTATGCCCGGGTCACCCTCATTCATGGTGATCCCGGCGAAGTTCCCTCTGCGGCGGCCCAGGCGGGCTTGAAGCAGTGAGGTAGGGCTGCTGGAGCGACGCTGTGACGCGCTTCCCTCCAGTCGCCAGGTCATGACGTCAGACGCCGGGAGGCGTGGCCAGCGTCGTGACATCACGGAGGCCGCGGCCGGCGCCAAATTCAAAAAGGGAAGCAGATTCGGCCGCTCTGAGGCCTCCACGGTCACCCTACCTGCTGACAGCGACGGGAGCTGAGAAGATGAGCGCCCCTACCACCACTGGCTCGGGTCCTGAGCCCCCTACTACTCTGGGCGGTGTGAGTAGCCTGCTGGCACCCTTTTCATGTTGCTTATTTTCCCTGCAGTGGTTGACCCTTTCCTCCCTTGGTGTTGCAGGGAGAAAAGGAGTCTTACTCCTCCGTTAAACCCAGACCCAGGAAGTGTGGCGTCTGTTCTAAGCGCCTTCCTTCCTTAGGGTCCAAGTTACTATGTAAAGACTGCACCTCCACCGTGGTGAAGGCAGAGTCCTCTAGTTTCATGGAGGAGATCAAGACTCTGGTCAGAACGGAGGTCCAATCAGCATTGGCCGCTAGGGACTCCCCTATACCCCAGCCCGGTCAGGGCCACAGACCTCCCTCTTCCAGAGGCCTTGACTACTCAGGGAGTGATCTGGACTCGGCCGGCTCTGTTTTGTCAGATGCGGGGACTTCGGCTAGATCTCAGGAATTGGAGGAAAGTAGTGAGTACAGGAGATTCCTTTTTAACCCAGAGGATATTGAAGAATTGATCCGAACCATCAGGGCTACTATTAAGATGGAGGTCCCTAAGAGATCCAAGTCAGTCCAGGAGGAGATTTTTGGGGGTTTAGGGGAGAGGCACAAATCGGTGTTCCCGGTCCTGGACAATGTCCAGAAGATGATACGGGCAGAATGGGAGAAGCCGGAGAAGGGTTCCTTTATCTCAAAAGGCGATACCCCTTCGACGAAGCGGACTGTGCCGACTGGGAGGCCATTCCCAGAGTGGATGCTCCCGTTGCTAAAGTAGGGAAACGAACGGTTCTTCCGTTTAAGGACGCAGCGTAGCTCAAGGACCCTCTAGATAGGAAAGCCGAGAGTCTGCTCAAGAGAACCTGGGAAGCTACAGCAGCTCTCCTAAAGCCGGGGGTAGCAGCGACATGTGTGGCTCGTACACTCGCAGTGTGGCTTGAACAACTAGAGCACCATATAGCGAATAAGGCCCCTCGGGAGGAGATCCTGGACAGTATTCCTCTTCTGAAGAAGGCAACTTTTTTCCTTGCCGATGCTGCTGCAGTATCGGTTAGGCTATCTGCCCGCACGGCGGTCTGTCCAATACTACCAGGCGGGTACTATGGCTTAAAGCCTGGTCGGGCGACCACGTATCAAAAAACAGGCTGATTATCTCTACCCTTTCACGGTCAGTACGTGTTCGGGTCCGACCTGGACAAGATCCTTGAGAACGCCACAGACAGTAAGAGCTTTCCAGAGGACAAATCCAAGTCCAGGAGACAGTTTTTTCGGAGGCCCCAGCAGGATCCCAGGGCCGATAGGAGGAGCCGCGAGGGTCGCGGATTTACGAGTGGCGGGAGAGGATAAGGTTTTTTCCTTAATCCCAACAGGGGAGATCCCTCTTCATCAAAACAATGACATCATCCCGGTCGGAGGAAGGCTCAGCTCCTTTCTAGGGGTTTGGGAACAAACCATCATGGATCCGTATATATTAGGCATCGTAGAACATGGCTACACTATAGAACTGGATTCCCTTCCTCCGCAGAGGTTCGTCCTGACCAAGCTCACCAGGGGCCTCGAGTCTCCCTTATTCGAGGGCGTAAGAAACTTATTACGCCTAGGGGCAGTAGAAAAGGTCCCTGCCAGAGATTTGGGGAGGGGTCACTATTCCTGGTCCGGAAATCGAATGGCAATTTTCGGACCATCATAAATTTAAAACCCCTACCACAAGTTCAGGATGGAGACAGTCAAGTCAGCGGTGAAGCTCATCAAAAGAGGGTCTATGATGGCTACAATAGACCTCTCCAACGCATACTTCCATATCCCAATACAGGCCCGTTCCAGAAGATATCTGAGGTTCGCGGTGGAGCAAGGCGGGACAGTTTGTGCCTCCCGTTCGGCATATCATCTGCACCCCGCATATTCACCAAGGTGATGGCGGAGGTCGTAGCCTCCCTAAGCAAGGAGGGGATAATAATCGTCCCTTACCTAGACGACCTGCTAATAGTGGCAGAAACCTCAGATCTCCTTCACAGACACATCCAAGTGGTTCTCTCGCGCCTCCAGAACTTGGGCTGGTTGATCAACTGGGAGAAGTCCGACCTGCTCCCAGATCACCGTAAGATTTTCCTGGGTATCCTCTTGGATTCGACTCTTCAAAGATCCTTTCTCCCCCCGCTAAAGATACAAAAGCTGAAGTCAAGGGTCCTCCACTTCACCAAGCAGTCCTGTTGCTCAATAAGGCAGGGCATAGAAACGCTGGGCCATCTCACCTCCTGCATTCCTGTGGTAGCCTGGGCCCAATTCCATATGAGACCCTTACAGAAGCTGGTCCTAAGTCAATTGAACAGGTCTCAATCATCCCTGGACCGAAGGTTGTCAGTGTCCCGGGAAGTTAAAGCTTCACTGGACTGGTGACTAAAGACCAAGAACCTGGAAACGGGAGTTCCTTGGAGGCAGGAGTATGTGTTTTCCCTCACAACGGACACCAGATCCTGGGGCTGGGGGGCCCTCACGGCTTTAGAGGCCTTTCAGGGGATCTGGTCTGAGGACCAGAGAAGGATGTCCTCCAACTACAGAGACCTCCATGCGGTATGGGAGGGCCTAGGTCCATCCAAATACAGGCCAAAAATCGCCACGTCCTGGTCCATTCGGACAATTCCACAGCTGTGGCATTTATCCAGCACCAAGGGGGAACAAGACACGGTCATCTCCAGAGGCTCTCAGACCGAATCTTCCTCTGGGCAGAAAAGAATCTACAATCCCTTGCGGCAGTACATCTAAAGGGATCCCTGAATCTCCAGGTGGATTACCTCAGTCGGCAAAGTCTGGATCCAGGCGAGTGGTCTTTGTCCCAGACTGCCTTCCAACGGATTCGGGATCGTTGGGGGGATCCCATCCTAGACCTGTTTGCATCAGCAAAGAATCGCAAGGTTCAGAATTTCTTCTCCCTCAATCGAAGAGACCCATGTGTGGCGATGGACGCTTTTACCCAGAGCTTGACGACGGGCCTAGTCTACGCCTTTCCCCCGATACCAGTAATCCCAAGAGTGCTCCAAAAGTTTCAGTCCGAAAGGTGCAGACTGATTCTGGTGGTCCCATTCTGGCCCAGGAGAAGCTGGTTCGGGCTCCTCAGGTGCCTCAGCCCGGAAGATCCCATCCGTTTC
Source organism: Bufo gargarizans (assembly GCF_014858855.1). NCBI lineage: Eukaryota > Metazoa > Chordata > Amphibia > Anura > Bufonidae > Bufo > Bufo gargarizans. The sequence goes on along the minus strand of NC_058082.1, from coordinate 549,292,329 downwards.
CTGCCGGAGGAGGGTCTTCTAACCCTCCAGGATGGGCTGGATTTGGGTCTTGCTCCAGTCCTAACACATTGCGAGTTCAGGTATCAGCCTTGGGGGCCCTCTATAATACCAGCCTTTATGAGGTCCCCTGGGTAGCAAGATTCCTGAAAGCAGCAGATCGACTAAATCCCCGAGTCAGGAATATGGTCGCTCCATGGAACCTCAACACCGTCCTTTTTAGGGCTGTCGGATGTTCCGTTTGAGCCTCTTCTCTCCTTATTTATTAAGTGGCTCACTCTGAAGACCATCTTCCTAGTGGCCATATCCTCCGCAAGGAGGGTTTGCGAGTTCCAGGCTCTGTCCATACAGGAACCCTTCCTCAAAGTGCTAGACGACAAGCTCGTTTTCAAATTAGACCCCTGTTTTCTCCCCAAAGTGGTCTCCTCCTTTCATAGGTCGCAAGATATTGTTATCCCGTCTTTCTTTCCTAACCCTAAAGACGAGAAGGAATCTAGATTCCATAATTTAGGCGTTCAGTTCTTCATTATTTACACGCCACAGAGGAGTGGCGTATCGCCAAAAATTTACTTATCCAGTTTGCAGGTCCAAATAGGGGTAAGAAGGCAGCTAAGAGCTCTATATCCCGTTGGATTAGATGCACCATCTCCGAGGCCTATAAAGCCTCCGGTAAGGAGGCTCCTCCATCCCTTAGAGCCCACTCGGTTAGATCGGTCTCCACTTCTTGGGCTGAAAGAGCCTCTGCTTCGCTAGAACAGATCTACAGGGCAGCTACCTGAAAGAGGGCCCACACCTTCACCAAGCATTATAGGATGGATGTGTTTGCTGACAAGGACTTGGCCTTTGGACGTAAATTCCTAGGTGCTGTCGTCGTCCCCCCTAAGTTACTTTGTTAGTTCTCAGTTTGTGCTGTCATGGAGACGACTGGGGAAATGAGTATTACACTCTCCGGTAATCCGGTTTCCTGGAAGTCTCCATGACAGCACAACTTTGTCCCGCCCTTGTTTTCTTTGTCAATGGACTATTTGGCTAGTTTTACGTTCTACCCCTTGTCCTAGTCCTGTTATAATACACTGGCGATGAGGGGTGGGGGTGGGGTTTTTAACCTCTGTGTGCTTTTTCCTGTCCTATCAGAGGAAGGTAATCTCAGTTTGTGCTGTCATGGAGACTTCCGGATTACCGGTGAGTGTAATACTCATATATACCTGGGCTACTATGGGGGGTAGTCTATATATACCGGGGCTACTATGGGGGGTAAAAAAAAATAAAAAAATTATATATATATATATATATATATATATATATATATATATATATATATATATATATATATATATTTTATTCAGTACAGACCAAAAGTTTGGACACACCTTCTCATTCAAAGAGTTTTCTTTATTTTCATGACTATGAAAATTGTAGATTCACACTGAAGGCATCAAAACTATGAATTAACACATGTGGAATTATATACATAACAAAAAAGTGTGAAACAACTGAAAATATGTCCTATTCTAGGTTCTTCAAAGTAGCCACCTTTTGCTTTGATTACTGCTTTGCACACTCTTGGCATTCTCTTGATGAGCTTCAAGAGGTAGTCACCTGAAATGGTTTTCACTTCACAGGTGTGTCCTGTCAGGTTTAATAAGTGGGATTTCTTGCCTTATAAATGGGGTTGGGACCATCAGTTGCGTTGTGGAGAAGTCAGGTGGATACACAGCTGATAGTCCTACTGAATAGACTGTTAGAATTTTGTATTATGGCAAGAAAAAAGCAGCTAAGTAAAGAAAAACGAGTGGCCATCATTACTTTAAGAAATGAAGGTCAGTCAGTCCGAAAAATTGGGAAAACTTTGAAAGTGTCCCCAAGTGCAGTCACAAAAACCATCAAGCGCTACAAAGAAACTGGCTCACATGCAGACCGCCCCAGGAAAGGAAGACCAAGAGTCACCTCTGCTGCGGAGGATAAGTTCATCCGAGTCACCAGCCTCAGAAATCGCAGGTTAACAGCAGCTCAGATTAAAGACCAGGTCAATGCCACACAGAGTTCTAGCAGCAGACACATCTCTAGAACAACTGTTAAGAGGAGACTGTGTGAATCAGGCCTTCATGGTAGAATATCTGCTAGGAAACCACTGCTAAGGACAGGCAACAAGCAGAAGAGACTTGTTTGGGCTAAAGAACACAAGGACATTAGACCAGTGGAAATCTGTGCTTTGGTCGGATGAGTCCAAATTTGAGATCTTTAGTTCCAACCACCGTGTCTTTGTGCGATGCAGAAAAGGTGAACGGATGGACTCTACATGCCTGGTTCCCACCGTGAAGCATGGAGGAGGAGGTGTGATGGTGCTTTTCTGGTGACACTGTTGGGGATTTATTCAAAATTGAAGGCATACTGAACCAGCATGGCTACCACAGCATCTTGCAGCGGCATGCTATTCCTTCCGGTTTGCGTTTAGTTGGACCATCATTTATTTTTCAACAGGACAATGACCCCAAACACACCTCCAGGCTGTGTATGAGCTATTTGACCATGAAGGAGAGTGATGGGGTGCTGCGCCAGATGACCTGGCCTCCACATGCACCGGACCTGAACCCAATCGAGATGGTTTGGGGTGAGCTGGACCGCAGAGTGAAGGCAAAAGGGCCAACAAGTGCTAAGCATCTCTGGGAACTCCTTCAAGACTGTTGGAAGACCATTTCAGGTGACTACATCTTGAAGCTCATCAAGAGAATGCCAAGAGTGTGCAAAGCAGTAATCAAAGCAAAAGGTGGCTACTTTGAAGAACCTAGAATATGACATATTTTCAGTTGTTTCACACTTTTTTGTTATGTATATAATTTCACATGTGTTAATTCATAGTTTTGATGCCTTCAGTGTGAATCTACAATTTTCGTAGTCATGAATATAAAGAAAACTCTTTGAATGAGAAGGTGTGTCCAAACTTTTGGTCTGTGTATGGATATATATATATATTACACACACACGCACACCCCGGGGCTACTATGGGGGGTAGTGTATATATACCGGGGCTACTATGGGGGGCAGTGTATATATACCGGGGCTACTATGGGGGGCAGTGTATATATACCGGGGCTACTATGGGGGGCAGTGTATATATACCGGGGCTACTATGGGGGGCAGTGTATATATACCGGGGCTACTATGGGGGGCAGTGTATATATACCGGGGCTACTATGGGGGGCAGTGTATATATACTGGGGCTACTATGGGGGGCAGTGTATATATACCGGGGCTACTATGGGGGGGGGGCAGTATATATGCAGAGAGAACTACCTTTTTTTTTTTTTTTTTTTTTTTTACTGTTGTGTGAATATAGCCTTTGTGATTTGGTGCAGATCATTCTCCAGCCCAGCAAGACACAAATCTCTCCCCGTCTTGAGTTTGTTACAATGTATCAGTGGCATGTATCAGTCCGGACTGCAGGCTATTGTGTAGATTAGATTCAATTGTAACAAACCCTTCGCTGTGAGGTGCAGTAGGTCGGGACAGGTTTTCAGACACTGAATATAAAGTGGATACAATTTTGTATATCAGATGGGGGCGCTGTTGCATTGCCTCCTAAGGGAGATTTGGTCGCCAACTCTGGTGACAAATGGTATTGCAATCGTCAATCACATAAATCTTGTCTGATAAAGTCTGCCGCCCGTTGTATTAATGACTAACCTATATATTATTTGACTTATCCCCGTTTCTTTCAGATCGTAACACTTGCATACTTAGGAACCACCAACTTTAGTGATGACGCTTATGTGAATAGGGTGAGATTTAGCGGCAACTTCAAAACCAGAGATGCGTCCATTGTTATAGAAAAGCTCAGGATAGAAGATAACGGTACATACCAGTGCGAAGTAATCAACCCCCCAGACCTCCAGGGAACTCGTGCGGCCACAATGGACCTTCTCGTTTTGGGTAGGTATAATGACGGTGGTGGCGACTGTCGGGATCCTGCTGCAGACGGGCTTTTATGGAGAGGGAGTCCTCCATTGAGAACCATCAGAACAAGAACGTTTCTCACTTGGGAGGACCCAGCATGTCTCTGCCTTAGGGCTCATGCACATGACCGTATGTATTTTGCAGTCTGCAAAACACGGATCCGCAAAAAACAAAACAAAAAAAAAACTGATGCCATCCATGCTACACCCATATTTTTTGCGGATCCATTGTAACAATGCCTGTCCTTGTCCACAAAACATGCGGCCAATTTTGGGTACTGTTGCTATTTTGAACCGCCAGTGCACTCCGTCTTTTTTGTAGTGTGCCCCCCTCCTCCCCCCATTCCAGTTTTTTTTTTTTTTTTCTGGGCCTATTGAAATAAATGGTTCTGCATACGGCCCGCCAAAAATATGTTCGTGTCCATGAGCCCTTACACAGACATGCAATTTTATGAGAACTGCAGAAAACAAGAGACTGCCCCTAGGGCGCCATATGAAAATAATTACTCAGATATTGGGGCTAAGTTCTTTTGGGTCACGTCCTGGGGTCTGAATTCTCTTTGGGGGGGATCACACGTCCTGGGGTCTGAATCCTCACAAATGTCATGTGTTTTTTTCCCCCTTCCAGTGGCTCCAACGAAACCAGTTTGTGGGATTGTTGGAACGGCAGAATATGGCCAGGTCATAAAACTGACTTGTAACTCCGAAGAGGGGTCTCCGATTCCTACATACTCCTGGAAAAGCTACACCCCACAAAATCTGGATCGGCAGCTACCACCGACAGCAGTCATAGGTATATACTCCGATAGCGCCAACATATTCTGCAGCGCTGCACACAATGGAGGGCGATTACTCAGGACACTCATTTTTCTTCCAGAAATGGCGTCGCTCCTGTCCATGGTTTGTGTCTGGAATTGCAGCATTTAAGTGACGAAGGCTGGCCTGCAATACCAGATGCAGCCAATGGACAAGAGTGGCGCTGTTTCTGGAGAAAAACCAGGACCCCAGTGCTTCCTGATAAGTGTGTGTCCCGCTAAATCCTGATTGTTTCTTTCCTGTTTTAGACAAAGGAGAACTGGCCTTGAAAAACATTTCCATGGAAACATCCGGATTCTTCATCTGCACCTCCACCAATAAAATAGGGAGCGAGTTCTGCAATATCACCCTGGCCGTGATGCCACGTAAGAAGAAATGAAATGTTACCATGTTTTTATTGAACACACCATGTAAACCTTCACAGTGCAGGTGGAAAAAGTATGTGAACCCCTAGACTAATGACATCTCCAAGAGCTGATTGGAGTGAGGTGTCAGCCAACTGGAGTCCAGTCAATGAGATGAGATCGGAGGTGTTGGTTACAGCTGCCCTATAAAAAACACACACCAGTTCTGGGTTTGCTTTTCACAAGAAGCATTGCCTGATGTGAATGATGCCTCGCACCAAAGAGCTCTCAGAAGACCTACGATTAAGAATTGTTGACTTGCTTGTGATTGTCTATTGTTGTGACTTAGATGAAGATCAGCTCACATTTTATGACCAATTTGTGCAGAAATCCATATCATTCCAAAGGGTTCACATACTTTTTTTTTTTTTTGCAACTGTATATCGATGTAGTGGTTTCAGGCTCCTGGGCCCTAACATCCGGCTGCGTCAGGTCACTATAAGGCACACGCGTGAATGCACATAAGATCCGCACATGTTTCCGTGACGATTTATGTGCGTTTCTGCAGCATATCCGCACCAAAATCTACCATTTCTAATATTCTGCAGATTTTGAAATCCGTGCAGCAGGTCAATCTGCAAAGTGTGAATGAGATTTGTGTGATCTCATACACTTTGCTGGTGCTGCAGTTTTTCTACACGGGAATCTGCGCGTAAAACAAAACGCACGTATCCCGCAACGTGTGCAGGGCGCCTTCACACCTTGCGGATTTTGTTGCACAATTTTCAGTGATTTGAAAATCTGTTCTTTCCACCTGACTGGGGCTTGCAGAAGACCTCGCACTTGGCTCCACATTCGAATGAACGGAACTGATTTTCAGTCGCAGAAAATTCCGCAACAGAATTTGCGGCGTGTGAAGGCGCCCTAACAGGGACGTATGAGACGGCGCCAGCTAGCGGGGTGGCACGGTTTGCAGCTGGGTGACAACCAGTATAGAGGCAATTACAGCTCACAGCGGGGTGGACACCCAGCTTTCCCAGACTCTGGAATGGTATTTCTACATGGGAATACCAGATGGCACGTCCACATCCCGATATGGGAGGCTGGATGACGGCCCATGTGATGGTTGTCGCCCAGCTTTTACATTTTCTTGTCTTATTCTTAGTCTTTTTGTCGTCCTTGTTCTTGATCAGCCTCCATGAACATTGCGCTGTATGCCGGAGTGATCGGGGGGAGCTTGGCTGGAATCATAGTCATCGGCATCATTGCCTACTGCTGCTGCTGCCGGGACCGCGAGGACAAAGAGGACTATGAGATGGCGTAAGTGAAGTCCGAATGCAGGTCACCAAGAAATCAAAGCGGTGTCCGGCGCCCGCCCCCTGACATACACACACCCATTCACACGTCCGCGAATGGGTGCGCATCTGTTCCGCAGACCCATTCATTCTCTACGGGGCCGGAAGAGATGCGGAGAGCACACTGCATTTCCGAGGCGCGACTTACAGGCCGCAGCTCTGCAAAAGAATACATGTCCTATTCTCGTCCGCAATTGCGGCTAAGAATAGGCAGTTCTATGGGGGTGCCGGCCGGGTGTATTGCGGATCCGCAATGCACCACGGATGTGTGAATGGACCCTAGGGTCATAGCAGGACATGGTCACGGCCACAAGACTCCATCCAGCCCGCCCCTTCTCCTAGTAGTCACAGCAAGACCTTCCATTTCCCCCACGTGTACTCACTTCTGTACACTCCTGCGCCCTCTGCTGGCAGGAAGCTACTTAGAAAAATCGCCATTTGGCACGCCCTTGTAAAGGTGATTGACATCCTCCGTGTTCCGCAAATCCCGCGCCGTCCATTTTAGTATTAGGCGCAGTGAGTAAAGGACGGCAGCAGGCAAGCGTCCTTCACTCACTGCGCCTAATACTAAAATGGACGGCGGGGGATGGAGGATGTCCATCACCTTTACAAGGGCGTGCCAAACGGTGAGAGGACGGAGCCTCGCAAAGGGACCTCTAAGTGTTAGCTCCGCTGCAGCTAATGTGGCAAACACTTACCCCCTGGGAGACCCTGCATCTTACGTTCCCCTCCTGACATGTAATAACTAGAGCATCTATTCTTAAGACTCTGTTCCTCTATTATTCCTACTAGAAGAATTACCAGCAGTTGAGTTGTTCAGCAACACCCCCCCCCCCCCCCCAAACTGGTAACACCCAGCTGGACTCTCTTTGCAGTCTGCTGGTAATTCTTTTTCAAACTTTTATTAGGAATAATAGAGGAACGGCACAACATAAGAGTCAGAAGAAAAGATGCTCCAGAACTGTTATTACATGTGGAATGTTAGATCCTTACATGCCAGTTTTAGTAACTACTATCTCCGGCCTAAGTGTCCCTCCATCCCGCGTCATGGAGCACCTATGCATTTCAGCTAGTCCACCCGCCGCTATCATGGCACCCAGTAATAAAGAGTGCCGCTGCAACGACCCTGTGGATGCGCCGCTGGCACTAGTTGGCCACACAGCCGCTCCCACATCTATCCCTCCAGCAGCACCCGGTTATATGCTTGGCACATGGTCTGTGACTGCTCCTGCAGGGATTGTCCGCATTCCTGTCCATGCAGTCTGCCTTGGGATGAAAGGAATGAATTAAAGGGGTTTTCCGAGACTTTAAGGCAGGCATGCTCAACCTCCAGCTGTTGCAAAACTACAACTCCCGTCATTCCCGGACAACCTACAGCTATCGGCCTACAGCAGGGCATGGTGGGAGTTGTAGTTTTACAACAGCTGGAGGGCCGCAGGTTGAGCATCCCTGCTTTAAGGGCTCACGCACACGACCGTATGCCCTCCGAGACATACGGGCCATATGTCCCGAAACGGCATACATCGTGCGTACGGGACCGTATGTCTCCTCTGCAGTAAACCCTAGCGGCCAGGATGAGGCCTAGTATAGGCACACCTATATGAGCAACTACTGTTCGCACCCCAGTACCGTCCAACATGGCCCCCGACTGGAGTATCATTACATAAGAAGAGCCTTTTTTGAGCAGGGGTGTCCAACCTGCGGCCCTCCAGCTGTTGCAAAACTACAACACCCAGTGTGGCCAGACCGCGTACAGCAGGGCATGGTGGGAGTTGTAGTTTTACAACAGCTGGAGGGCCGCAGGTTGGGCACCCCTGTTTTAGATAAATCTATACATAATTCTGGCAAGGGAAAAAAAGAAAATCTAAACAATGCTGTAGTGTCTTGTACTCTATTCACATCTAGAGCTGCCTTCACAATTTCATTGGCACTCCCCGCTGGTTCAGTACCTGTGTAGGTGGGAGATGGCACTGGGCAGTATTGTGATTTGCCAAGTGTCAGCCCGCTGCATTCTTTTTATGCAGCTCCGGATGTGATTGGAGTATATGACACAATTATAATGAATATGGCTCTGCCTTTTAAAATCTCACCTCTGCTTTTGCTGATTTACATTTGGTTGATCACTTAGGGACAGAGAGGAGGAGGAGGAAGAGGAGGAGACTGACCACCAGCCGCAGAAAAACAAGCAGCAGCAACAGCAACAGCAGTACTACCAGGAGGATGAGGATGATGAGGATATTGAGGACAATCCACCACGGAAACCACCCATGCCGCCAACCAATAAACCGCGCCTGGTCCTCAACACAGTAGATGCTTAAATGGACAATTTAAGACTTTTCAGGACTGCCAGTAGGAATATGTAATCTTTAGGGGCGCCTGGACACAGCGAGGGGCCGTTCCCAGTTTAATTCTCAGCAAAATTTTTATACTGGAAGGAAACAATCAGCGATGTTACAGGCATTCCCAGGACACCATCACTGTGCTACTGGGAATAATTAGGACTATTATTTCCAGTTGTTTTTTTATGTCCCATTGTACTTTGTGATATATGAATCATAACATTGATGGCCCCTGCAGGACGGATCAGGTACTACATGTTATGGGGTATTACAGTCTTTGGTTGGACATGTAATACATGATCGCAACCCTTTAAATTGCAGGAGGGCGTTCCTGAGATACCAATCTATTACACTGCAATGAAAAATCCGCAAGACACGCTCCCTTTTCAGATCTCCAATGGTAATAAGGTTAAGTAGGAGTCATAATATGGATGCTAAAATGAGGTCAAGCATGCATGTGTTTTCAGTGGGGCGTACACCCATCTCCTCCTGAGACCAAACATACCCAAGCCATTTTTCCTATATCAATGGGCAACCTCTTTAAAATCCCCATACAGTCATGGGGACAATGGTTGGCTTGAGTGGACGATCCCTTTAAGAGCATGCTCAGCTAATAGAGAGGAGAGGTGCTGCAAGTGAAAGCAATGGCTCCCTATGGTACGTCTGCAGGACCCCGACTTTACAATGCAGAGTCCCAATGATAACGGGGCTCCTTGTGGCCGGCTGGTTTCGGGAGACTCTCTACCAGCAGGTGGAATTATACGGCCTCAGAAGATCATTAAGCTCAGTAGCCCTTTAATTTGGTTACAGGCTAGCAGATTAACTGAGCACAGGATGCCCTGCATCAGCGATCCACTGATTAATGGGGTTGGCGTAACTGAACAAGTGTTAGATTTCCCTGCAGCGCCACCACAGGGGAAACAAAGCATTACACAGCTCTGATGGGGAGGTGGGTCCTCCAGGGAGCCTCTTCTGACAACCTGCGTTGCTATGAACGGTAAACTGCTCTGAGAAAGGGGCCAAAAATGAGTCGGGAAACTAGAGGCAACTAATTTGTTAGACAGAAAATATATAGGATACTTTTGTTTATCTGTAAAATTATATTATTAGAACAGTAATGTCCTCCTTTATCTTCATGTCTATTTTCTGATGCAGAGCTCCAAATCTCCCTCCTACATTCATTTAAAACTTTGTCTCGCTGCAGTCACCACTAGGGGGAGCTCACTGCATACTGTTTTGTGGCGTTTGATGTATACACAGTATGCAGTGAGCTCCCCCTAGTGGTGGCCAAAGGCAGACAGAATTCTATCATGTGACACGATCTGTTTGGAGCTTTGTATCAGAAGAGAATTCTGATTGCTATAAAACTAAGTCTACTTTCACACTAGCGTTTTGGCTTTCCGTCTGTGAGATCCGTTCAGGGCTCAGCGGTCCAAAACGGATCAGTTTTGCCCTAAAGCATTTTGAATGGAAAAGGATCCGCTCAGAATGCATCAGTTCAGTCTCCATTCCGCTCTGGAGGCTGCTGGCAGCGTTTTGGTGTCCATCTGATTAAACTGAGCCAAACGGATCCACTCTGACACACAATGCAAGTCAATGGAGGATGGATCTGTTTTCACTAACGCAATTGAAAACTGATCCGTCCTCCATTGACTTTCAATGGTGTTCAAGATGGATCCGTTTTGGCTGTGTTACGGATAATAGAAACGGATCCGTTCTGAACGGAAGCAGACTGTTGTATTATCTGAACGGATCCGTCCATGCACAAAACGCGAGTGTGAAAGTAGCCTAAGAAATGTATCTGCAGATAATCTACTCAAGGGAGGGCGCATTCAGTTTTTTATTTTTTTAGTTTTCTCGTTTTAACTTATGCAGGGATGAAAATAAAATGTTTTATACTCTCACAATCTTCTGTTTACTATTTAAAATATTTGTAGTGATTTTTGCAAAATGTTTTCTAAGAGTGTAACTGGTATGGAGAGGAAATTAGAAAATGCAACATTTAGTTGGACAAAGCAAATTCTTCTTCTTTTTTTTTTTTTAATCTTTACAATTTAAAGAGGTTGTCCGACATACCCTTATTTTCACCCCGGCAGCCCCCCTGAGCCTAGCATCGGAGCATCTCCTGCTCCGATGCGCTCCCGTGTCCTGCGCTAAATCGCGCAGGGCACTGGCTTTTTTGTTTTCAATAACACACTGCCGGGCGGTAACTTCCGCCCGGCCGTGTGTTTGGTGACGTCACCGGCTCTGAGGGGCGGGCTTTAGCTCTGCCCTAGCCGTTTTACGGGCTAGGGCAGAGCTAAATCCCGCCCATCAGTGCCGGTGACATCACCAGGTTTCCTGGCAGCCCCATGGAGAGCCCCGGTACGTCACGGGAACTCCTAAAAATGCCTTTGCCCTGCGCTAAATTGAACTGCTCCGATGCTCATGTCAGGGGGGCTGTTGGGATGAAAATGGAGGGATGTCCGGGTTCAGTTCTGAACCCGGACAACCCCTTTAATGGCACATTTTGAGCTATAAATGTATTGCCTTTTAGCTTATTTTTTTTGGTTCATGCGTGTGTAGCGACTTCAAATCCTTTTTTCATTGATATGGCCTGTACCATAGTGAAGCATCGTGGAGGCGACGGGCAGGCCAAGGAAGCCCTCTGTCAAACACCTTAGATGCTGCTCCATCCAAGGGGTTAGAACGATGAAAGTCCAGGTTTATTGCTCTCCAATCAGTTACTAAAAGCCTTGGCACTGAGATGGCAGCGCCCATAGCTGCAATCTCCATCCGGAGAAAGGCAGCGCCTAAATAAGGCCACTTTAATAACCCTAAACTACAGTGTTCTTCTGGGAGATACTTACTGATGACTTATCTTTGGAACAGGTCATCACTATCTGATCAGTGGGGGGTCTGAATCCTGGCCCCCTAAACACTCAGCTGTTGGAAGAAGCCTTGGTGATCGGATGAGCGCTACAACCTCACCCTTGGCCTGCAACCATCGGTCACATGGTCTTTCTGCAGCACAGAGACTTTAACTGCTCGGAGTAGTGCTCCGGCCGCCACAGCGGTACTGCTGGTGCCCGACGCGGCCAATAACAAAGCTCCGTCAATGGTCGGTGCTGCAAGGAGTAGAGCTTGTTCTTACTACCCTAACTGTATACCATTTGCATATAACAGAAATTTGGAGCAGGCTCACAAGCTAAGCGCACGACATACAGTTTAAGGCTACATGCACACGAACGTTGTTTGTTTCAGTTCTGTTTTTTTTGCAGATAGGATGCAGACCTATTTATTTCAATAGGTCGTGTGCTGTCCGTCCCATAGCCCCGCAAAAAAAATATAGAACATGTCCTATTCTTGTCTGTTTTAGGCACTGTTACAACGGATCCACAAAAATAACAATGGCATACGGAGGCCATTTTTTTTTTTTTTTTTTTCGTACAGCCATGTGCATGTAGCCTTATACAGCTGAAACCTGTATTGGGGATAACCAAGTCATTTAACCCCTGAGATCCCTGCACCTGAGTGGTTAGACAGAAGGGGGGGGGGGGGGGGTTCTCTGGGTCCCTTAATTTGAAACTCCGCAGTGAAACTGTGGTGCCGATTAGTTGCTATGGTATCCTGTCTGCCATAATAAACCATCAGGGCTTATAGGGTATTTTTGACAAATTCATATTTTCAGTTGGCCTTTATTAAAAATATTGAGTTGTTCTGTCAAATGATTAACACTTAGTCACATTCTTATCAGTAAGAGGAGGACTGAGCTATAAGTGTTTATAATGTCAGCTCCCCAACTGACCGGAAAAGTGAGAAAATAGAATAGAACTAGAGCATCTCAGTTATGTATGAAAAAATATGGAGTCCTTCTTTTTCTGTAAAGACCAATAAAAAAAAAAAGTACAATGCAATAATAATTGCCTTTGGAGGCTCTTCTCTCTCTGCAACTGCCGCACCCTCTGGACTTTGGTTGACAGGGCCAGGCCGTGAAAACATCATGACGCCTGGCCCTATCCATCAAAGTGCAGAGGGAGTGAAGAATCCTCACCACCCATAGAGGCTGGCATCTATCCTGACTACCCAGCGAAGAGGGATGATAGAGTGACCTGTTAACAGAGGTGACGACAACCACCACTGGAGAGAACAAACTGATATTGGAAAGCGGATCTGGTCACCCAGGGAGGACAAATATATTTGTTCCATCTGGCCAGAAAGGCATTTTGAAATGGGCGAGAATGAAATTGAGTGTACAGGACAGCGTCCATGGTGGAGACCATGAGACTGAGGACTTGCATGTATAGGCAAACTGGATATGGGGATGGGGCAAATCAGGACATTTCTGTGCCATCTAATTAGCTTAACCGTGATGGGTGTCAAAGCACATCCCAGGAAAATGAGACTTTTTGAAATTGAATCAGGTTGGATTCAGGTAGATTAATAACTCGAAACGGTACAGAGTATCCAGAACTATGGTCACGAGAGGGAGCTTTGACCAGAATGTCGTCCAGGTACAGGATTACGCCATTTCCCCTCAAGTGAAGTAGAACCATGATCAAGGCAACGACCTCGGTAAATGTCCTCGGGACCACTGTCAGGCTGAATGGAAGACCACAAATTGGGAGTGGAAAAGCCCCACTGCAAATCGTAAGTACTTTTGGTGTGGGACACAGACGGGTAGAAATTGCCTTAGTTCTATTGAGACAATCACTGACCGCAGAGACTCCAATCTCCCTATTTCTTGGGAACTATTAACAGGTTTGAATAGAAACCCTGGAACCTTTCATGATGGGGGACAGGCACGTTCACTCACTGGGCGAGGAGAGGGTAGATGGCCTTGGCTAGAGGAGGGATAGTTTGAAAAATTGTGAGGAAGGAGAATTCTATACAATATACTCTCCGGTACCCAGGCATCTGAAATGTAGGTAAACCATACCTTCTGGAAGAGAACCAGCAGGCCTGGATGAGGGCAACGATTCATGTGGAGGTGGGCTTTGAGGATACCACTATGTAGGCAGGAGGCAGATTCAACAGTGGCTTTACTGAGCCAGGTGAAAGAGCTGACCCTACAGCTTTAAACAAAGACTTTGAAAAACTTTTTGTCCTTTTGTTTGGAAAATGAAGCTGCTTCTGACATGGGCGGAGTGGTTTGTTTAGCCAGGCAGGCAACCTGTGGATCCACAATAGGGGGTGAGGGTTGTCTTTTTTTTTTTTTTCCCCGACAAGGTCCTCTGGTAAAGAGAAGATCCAGGCATTTGGGCATAACAAAATGTCGATCCAGAAAATACTACTCCTTAGAATCACAATCCAAGTGGTTCAGGCAGAACTATTCAGAGCACTGGGAGGGGCGAAACTAAAACCCCTCTTGGGCAGAAAAGGCTTCAGTTTCTTTGACCTGTAGGTTCTCAACAGCTAAAATGAGACTGTCAATCATAGAGGAGAGTTTGTAGGACTACTATTCATCTAAATGATGCTCCATACAGGGGCGGACTGACCGGTCGGGCACTTCGGACATGGTCCGAGGGCCCGCCGCAGAATAACAATGTGCAGTGCCGGGGAAGCGACTGCTTCGGGGCACAGGCTGACAGGCACACACTCTGAGCTACGAGACCCTGGTGTATTTAAATCTCATTTAGCATGTCTTTCAGAAAAGTTTCTCCTGGGCGAAGTTTCGCGACCTTCACACATCAGAGGCAAGGCATTTACCCACACAGCTATGACAGCTTTACCACCATATATATATATATATATATATGACTTCTACTGTAGGTAACTTTGATACCTACATCTATATCTACAGTAGAAGTCATATATATATGAGAGAGAGGCACTTGATACTGGCACATTAGGGGGCAGGGGGAGAGGATGGCACAGTGGCACTAGGATACTGCCACATGGAGGGGGGAAGGAGAGAGGCACTTGATACTGGCACATTAGGGGGCAGGGGGAGAAGATGGCACTATGATATTGGCACATATGGGGCAGGGGGGGGGGCAGGAAATACACAGCTGTGTATGTAAAATGTGTAACACAGTGATATATAATGTGCCACTCAGAGCTGTGTGTGTAGCAGAGCTGTGTATGTAAAATGTGCAAAAACCCTGATGCTCTCAAAAAGAGCAAGCAATATAAAACATTGTAGTTTGATACCTTTTACCCCTTAAAGACCGGGCCCATTTTCATTTTTACATTAGCCATAATCTTTTTATTTTTCCATTCACATAGTCATATGAGGGCTTTTTTGTGTGGGACAAGATGCATTTTTTTAAATGTCGCCACTTAATTTACCATGTCTTGTATCAGAAAGCAGGAAAAAAATAAATTCTTTGTGGGTTAAAAAAAAAAATAACAATTCCGCCAAGGTTTTTGAGGTTTTGACATCATGGCGTTCACTAAAAATGATGTCTTTATTCTGCGGCTCAATACGATACAAAACTTGTATAGTTTTTATTTGATTTAATTACTTTAAAAAATTACTTTTCTATATTTCAGTCTATGTGAGGGCTTGTTTTTGTGTAATGATCAGTTTTCTTGGGGGAGGGGGCCCCATACAAAAATTTGCTTGTTAAAGATTGTGTAGGGTGTGGCTGGAGGCAGGACATGGGTGGGGCCTGTAAGGGGGCCCTGAGGGTTCTCAGTCCGCCCCTGGCTCCATATCAGATACTTCGCCCTCAGGACACTTCTGAATGGTGTCCCTTAGGAGATATGGAGGATCCTATGGAAACTGAGTGAGTGGTTGTGGAGGAGAGACTGGGACACTTTTAAGAACATACATCAGCGGTGGGATCTTTAGGTAAGGTCATTTGAGTCAGAGGAGGTCCTGGCACGCAACCCAACATCTCCACAATGGCTTTGTTAGTAAGCGAAACAAAGGAGCCTGCCCAGTCAGGGTCAACTGCAAGATGTGCCATAGAGGCAGCTGGGGAGAGACAAGTAGCACAGAGAGGCTCCAACTAACTGCACTGTAACTGTGTGTGACCAGAAGAACATGCAAAGTGAGTCACCAACTGTCCGTAGGGTTCTGTTCTAGGGTCTGACATAGCAGATGAGGGGTTAAAGCCTATTCCTCAAGGAAGGATGGAAGCCAGCTAGGGCAGATCTTTCTCCGCCCTGCAGATACAATATAACAAGAATTTAGAAGAGAGGTAGATGCTGTAGAGAAGCAGAGTGTCTCAGGATGGAGCAAAAGGCCTGAACAGCAGTAGAAGAGGGAAAAGGTGACGTTCAGCCTGAATGGGATGCACAGAGAAGGCGGCAAGACCATGAGCAGTGGAAAACCTTCATGCCACGGAAATGGAAGAGAGATCTGGACCCAAACTGAATCAGGAAGTCCCACCCCTGGAAGTGAGACCTAGCTTGAACCAAAGCCTGGAGTATCTATGAAAGCCCCGGCCGCCGCAGAAGACCAACACCGGAGGAAGGTGGAGGTGGAAAAGCCTCGAACAGAACCATTGCCAGCAGACAGGAAAAGACAAAGCTCCAGGCGCCCATTAGCCTCCAAAATGAGAGGCAGAAGAGAGTCTCCCCTGTAACTTAAGGGATTCTGTCACCTCTCCAAAGCCAAAATCGGATTTTAAAGCAGTCATGCAGCACAGCTTACCTTGAATAGGCTGTGCTCTTCTATCTTGTAATCCGTCCAGTAGTTTATGAGAAAATCGACTTTTATGATTATGCAAGTTAGCCCTGAAGGTGCCCAGAGGGGCTTAGCCCCTTAGTGTGCCCAGTAACGCCCCTCTTACAGTGCCCAAAACGCCTTCCTTCAGAATGCCTAACCGCCCACAGCCTCTCATCCCTCTCCTCCCCCACGGCCGAGCGAAGTCTCGCGCAGACACAGTACCCACTAAGGGCTGCGCCAGTGCGATCTGCAGGAGACTGAAGGCAGGAGCTTCATCCTCGTCACTGAGCATGCGCCGAGCCCGGCCGTGAGGGAGGGGGAAGAGAGGGATGAGAGGCTGTGGGCGGTTAGGCAGTCGGAAGGAAGGCGTTTTGGGCACTGTAAGAGGGGCGTTACTGGGCTCACTAAGGGGAACATAACGCCCCTCGGGGCACCTTCAGGGCTAATTTGCATAATCATAAAAGTTGTTTTTCTCCTAAACTACTGGACGGATTACAAGATAGAAGAGCACAGCCGACTCAAGGTAAGCTGTGCTGCATGACTGCTTTAAAATCCGATTTTGGGTTAGCAGAGGTGACAGAATCCCTTTAAGACTGACCAAGATGTACTGCAGACCACAGGGGAGGACATCGAAGCCCCCACATAACGAGATGGTAACTCTGTCTACTAGGTGGAGGCTGGCGCAATAGTCCCACTAGGGTGGGATGGAGGGGGTTGGGAAGGCTTTGTAGAAGGATCAATGTGTATATTTACCCATCTACCATGAAGATAGTCCCCCAATTCTAGTGGGGTTACCGCCTTCAATGTACTACCTCTTGGGGACAGTAATTAAACCGACACAACTGAGGGAACCAAACTATGAAGGAGCTGGCGAGAAATAGCAGATCTAAAGAAATAAAATAAAAGTTATTGCTGAACCTGCCAAGGCAGGCAAGTCTGCCCCCTGCACGGATTTAGCTTAGTCCCTGTGGGAAGGGTATAGCAGGGGGGAGGCGTGAACACTTTTTAGGATTAGTGTCTGCCTCCTAGTGGCAGGCTACACCCATGGTTACTACCGTGTCCCCAATGATGAGAAATAAAAATATTTATCATGAGTGCAGGGAAAGAAAATGGCCAATTTGCCATTTTTGGTCACCCACCCCCTCAAAAAAAAAAGATCTAGAGCCTGCCCTGCAAAACTCAAGCCCTCACACAGCTCTGCAGATATAAGAGTTACTGCTGTCCGAGTACCGAGATGCAAGACAACGTTTTCTTCAATGGCTTTGCTGCATTCGTAGCGTCCTCCTCACTTTACGTATGTCTAAGTGCGATTTATCTGAATTACTGCAAATTTCGTACTACTCCTTGCTTAAAAGGACTCCACAAAAATGCCAAGAGGATTATTTTTATTCTGCTGGAAAAAATAAATGTAGTGTGACCTCTGACCGCGTTATTTCTCTGGTACGGATTGACATTTAATGAAGGGAACTGAAGTTAAATTCATGATCCTCTCCCTTTAATTCCGCTGCCCTTGGAGATTTGATTTTTACTGATCCCATTTGCTACCCCTATAAAACCTTCTCACGCGCAGACACGCACCAGACGGAGGATTTACAACTTTATTTCTCAAACACAGAACATAACATTCTCCTTCTGCATGGAGCCTAAACCTTAAGAAAGAATAACCTTGGAGGCCGATAACTTACAAGCCTTCCACAGTTTAAAGGGCTTCTGTCAGCCCACTAAACAAATTTTTTTTTTTGGGTTAATAATAATCCCTACACTGCGAGCTCCCTATACATAAGCTAAATATTCATTTTGGTTCAGTAGAATTTGTTAAAAAGCTATTTTTATAATATGTAAATTACCTTGCTACCAGCAAGTAGTGCGGCTACTTGCTGGTAGCAGCCGCATCCTCCGATCCTAATGACGCCCCCTCCGCTGTGTGATTGACAGGGCCAGGGAACAGAATCGTTCTCTGCTGGCCCTGTTTGAATTCCAAATCTCGCGCCTGCGCCGTACCCGTCTTTAATCGGCGCAGGCGCACTGAGAGGCGGCCGCTCCATCCTCAATGCGCCTGCGCCGGGTGTAGATGTGACGTCATCGGCGCAGGCGCATTGAGGATGGAGCGGCCGCCTCTCAGTGCGCCTGCGCCGATTAAAGACGGGTACGGCGCAGGCGCGAGATTTGGAATTCAAACAGGGCCAGCAGAGAACGATTCCGTTCCCTGGCCCTGTCAATCACACTGGGGAGGTGGCGTCATTAGGATCGGAGGATGCGGCTGCTACCAGCAAGTAGTCGCCCTACTTGCTGGTAGCAAGGTAATTTACATATTATAAAAATAGCTTTTTAACAAATTCTACTGAACTAAAATGAATATTTAGCTTATGTATAGGGAGCTCGCAGTGTAGGGATTATTATTAACAAAAAAAAAAAAACGGTTTAGTGGGCTGACAGAAGCCCTTTAAATCTACATAAAAAGTCGAGCCGCTCTGTAAACCCGTCGGCCGCGCTTCATAGACCTGTGCCTTGTCAACCTAATCAACGAGGGAAATAACGGACGCTCTCTTCTCCAGTCACATCTAAAGCTCAATTCAGGATTCTGCTGGTTTCCAGTTACCGGCACCATGCTGTTGGGTCACGTGGTGGACACTGATTGCCGTCTGTTTCCAAGAGCGACCAGGAGAATTTTGAACACTGCTCTGGAGAAAAACTAAATAATTGGCACAAAAACCGTAAATCAAAACGGATGTAAAGATGCTCAAGTTTCTATGTAGATTGAAACTGAAATTTTGCTGAAAGTGGTAATAACCTTTAAATGATTGTAAATTAAGTGACTTCACCGTCCAGAGAAAACACCAAAATTTGCAAACAAAAAAAAAGCTAAACATATACATATATATACACACACACAGTAAGGGTTCATTCACATGTCCGTAGTGAATGGCGGATCCGCGATACACCCGGCTGGCACCCCCTATAGAAATGCCTATTCTTATCTGCAATTGCTCTCCGCATCTCTTCCGGCCCTATAGAGAATGAATGGGTCCGCACCCGTTCCTGATATTGCAGAACAGATGCGGAACCATTTGCGGACGTGTGAATGGACCCTAAGACCTTGCACTTAAAGGACATCTGTCAGCAGTTTTGTGCCTATGACACTGGCTGACCTGTTACATGTGCACTTGGCAGTTGAAGACATCTGTGTTGGTCCCATGTTCATATGTGCCCGCACTGCTGAGAAAAAGGATGTTTTAATATATGCAAATGAGTCTCTAGGAGCAACGGGGGTGTTGTCGTTACACCTAGAAGCTCTGCTCTCTGTGCAACTACCGCATCCTCTGCACTTTGATAGGACCAAGCAGTGGGAACATTGTCACATCTGGTCCCGTTAGGCTCCATTCAGACGTCCGTGTGTGTTTTGCGGATCCGCCAATGTGCGTTCCGCATTTTGCGGACCACACATCGCCGGCACTTAATAGAAAATGCCTATTCTTGCGGACAAGAATAGGACAAATGTTCTATTTCTTTCGGGATCGGAAATGCGGACCCGGAAGTGCGAGTCCGCATTTCTGGATCTGGGCCGCACGTCGTGCGGCCCCATAGAAATGAATGGGTCCCCAATTCTGTTCCGCAAAATGCGGAACGGAATTGCGGACGTGTGAATGGAGCCTTAAAGTGAGAGGGCGCGGTAGTTACATTTAGAACTGGTGGAGGATCCGCCGAAGTTATCTAGAGGCCGGCGCCTCTTCATAACTCCAGCGGATGCACTGCCAGCGCAGGGGCTTATTAAGACTGGAATCTAAAACGCCGGACTTAAGAGCTCATTGAGACGTCCGTATTTCTGGGTCCGCATAACGGGTGCGGACACGTTCTTTCAATGGGGCCGCAAAAGATGTGGACAGCACATCGTGTGCTGCCCGCATCAGCAGTTCTGTTCCGCAGCCTTGCAAAAATTATACAGCATGTCCTATTCTTGTCCGCAATCGTGGACAAGACTAGGCATTTCTATATAGGGCTTGCCCTGTGCGTAACGCACACAGATGGTATCCATGTTTTGCGGATCTGCAATTTGCGGACCTCAAAAATGGATACGGTCATGTGAATGAGCCCTAAATGTGCCCCATAGTTTCTTTACCAGCCAGGACTCCTACACATCGAAACCCAACCCAAAAAGCTCCGCATCTATCTGTAGCCCATTCCTCACTGCACTGACCTTGTGCACGTGGATGCTCTTTTCTGGCTCTGTCGTTATCTGTGCACCACTGGGGGCGACTACAGAAAAGGGATGAGTATTTATCAAGTAGAGAAAGCTAAATCCATATTGCTTTCTTTGCTGGCTATACTCATTTTTCTGTCCGGGCTGCAGCGGTGGTCGTAACCATGGAAACGAGCACTGATGGGAAAGTTTACGAAGCCAGCAAAGGAGGCAATATGGACAAACACAATACATTAGTAAGTGCCTTGTAGTAACTCTCTCTACAGGATAAATGCCATTGGCTGAAGTGAGTCGACCCCTTTAACGTACATTCTAATAATTAGGTAAAGCAACCGCCCCTGAGCAGCATCTGAACAAGCAGCTAAATTGTTACCTTTGCAATTACGTTTTTGTAACTCCAAAGCATATAAAATGAAAAACAGAGCACCTTTAAACAAAATCGTGATTAAAGATCCAACCAGTGTGTCCACAGCCCCTCAGCGTCAGTACAGCTACAGACTACAAACAATCCCCGGGCGTAGTCTGCTCCTGCAGTCACGAGTTACCCGTCTTCTACTGTCTGCAGAAGTGAAGTAACATAATGGAGTAACAACTGCAGGATCACAGTCTGCATGGGAGCTGTATACACAAAACGGTAGGATACACAGAATGTAATTACTGCTCTGTAAGTGCTCTAAAGTGGATCTGAAAGCAGAGAACATGAGGTCTTCATCAATACCCGATATACAACGTAGAGATCACCACATGGAGCTTCCATGATAACCGGCAACAAGGGACAAAAAAACTAAATCTAAGACCTCAAATAACTCAAAGGAGGCAGTAATGGAGGGATTCATCCTGAGGTGGCGTAAGGAGCCGGCATTTCCTCCAACAAGCGCAGGATTCCTCGCCCCCGGACCTTGGCGGTAGGAGTGGAGCCGACCCCCCTCATTCCCAGAGAATCTCCTGTAAAATGAACAGAACCAGATAACGGGGTCACTGACTGAAAGAGACAGCCCGCTTGGGTATCTAACAGAAACGCTGCATGATAATAACATGCAATCTAAAATAATCACCTCCGACCGCGCCCGCAGAGTTTCCATTCTCAGACTGATGGGGGCGATCCGTTTTTGTCTGCAGAAAATCAAATATTAAGGAAACATTTATAATGTAAACTGCACGAGCAGTCTATATACTAGTGAAAAGATAGGCGGCATTCCCAGCTATGTCCCCGCTGGTGTCTAGGGAATGGATAGGCTGCATTGTCAGTGATGTCACTGCTGTCTAGTGAACGGATAGGCTGCATTCTCAGTGATGTCACTGCTCTCTAGTGAATGGATAGGCTGCATTCTCAGTGATGTCACTGCTCTCTAGTGGATGGATAGGGTGTATTCTCAGTGATGTCACTGTTCTCTAGTGAATGGATAGGCTGCATTGTCAGTGATGTCACTGCTCTCTAGTGAATGTATAGGCTGCATTCTCAGTGATGTCACCGCTCTCTAGTGAATGGATAGGCTGCATTCTCAGTGATGTCACCGCTCTCTAGTGAATGGATAGGCTGCATTCTCAGTGATGTCACTGCTCTCTAGTGAATGGATAGGCTGCATTCTCAGTGATGTCACTGCTCTCTAGTGAATGGATAGGCTGCATTCTCAGTTATGTCACTGCTCTCTAGTGAATGGATAGGCTGCATTCTCAGTGATGTTCCTGCTCTGTAGTGAATGGATAGGCTGCATTCTCAGTGATGTCACCGCTCTCTACTGAATGGATAGGCTGCATTCTCAGTGATGTCACTGCTCTCTAGTGAATGGACAGGCTGCATTCTCAGTGATGTCACTGCTCTCTAGTGAATGAATAGGCTGCATTCTCAGTGATGTCACTGCTCTCTAGTGAATGGATAGGCTGCATTCTCAGTTATGTCACTGCTCTCTAGTGAATGGATAGGCTGCATTCTCAGTGATGTTCCTGCTCTGTAGTGAATGGATAGGCTGCATTCTCAGTGATGTCACCGCTCTCTACTGAATGGATAGGCTGCATTCTCAGTGATGTCACTGCTCTCTAGTGAATGGACAGGCTGCATTCTCAGTGATGTCACTGCTCTCTAGTGAATGAATAGGCTGCATTCTCAGTGATGTCACTGCTCTCTAGTGAATGGATAGGCTGCATTCTCAGTGATGTCACTGCTCTCTAGTGAATGGATAGGCTGCATTCTCAGTGATGTCACTGCTCTCTAGTGAATGGATAGGATGCATTTCTCAGTGATGTTACCTCTGATCTCTAGTGAATGGATAGGCTGCATTCTCAGTGATGTCACTGCTCTCTAGTGAATGGATAGGCTGCATTCTCAGTGATGTCACTGCTCTCTAGTGAATGGACAGGCTGCATTCTCAGTGATGTCACTGCTCTCTAGTGAATGAATAGGCTGCATTCTCAGTGATGTCACTGCTCTCTAGTGAATGGATAGGCTGCATTCTCAGTGATGTCACTGCTCTCTAGTGAATGGATAGGGTGTATTCTCAGTGATGTCACTGTTCTCTAGTAAATGGATAGGCTGCATTCTCAGTGATGTCACCGCTGCTCTCTAGTGAATGGATAGGCTGCATTCTCAGTGATGTCACCGCTCTCTAGTGAATGGATAGGCTGCATTCTCAGTGATGTCACCGCTCTCTAGTGAATGGATAGGATGCATTTCTCAGTGATGTTACCTCTGATCTCTAGTGAATGGATAGGCTGCATTCTCAGTGATGTCACTGCTCTCTAGTGAATGGATAGGCTGCATTCTCAGTGATGTCACCGCTGATCTCTAGTGAATGGATAGGATGCATTCTCAGTGATGTCACCGCTGATCTCTAGTGAATGGATAGGCTGCATTCTCAGTGATGTCACACATTCTACTAAGTAGCTGCATTATCAGTGATGAACGTGTAGAAGTATAATAGAACCTTATGACGGTAAGCCCACACACAATGCAATACATTACAGATGAGCAGATAAGCCCTAATAAAATACTGACCTGATACCTCCTGGCATTGAGAACAATGGTTTCACTACTTTCACACTTCTGGTTGTTGTTCGCCTGTAGGTTGGGCAAGTGATCGGATGTCAGCACCACCCCATACACCGTGGCCAGAGCGCTGCTAATGGAGTAGCTGCAAAACAGAAGGCAAAAGACATAACATGGAATGAACAGATCCACATCATTTGCAGCGATAAAATATGTACATTTCCATGAGGTCCTTCTCTCCCAAATAAATTGCTATGACGACTTCCAAGATTGGGGTCAAATTAATTGACTACCGAATTATTAAATTCTCTCACCCCAGACTGGATGCAGTCTGTGCCAGAACCGGTGATATCTGGCAGGCTGTTCTCTGCCGGAGATGTGAACGGGGCCTTACCTGAACAGCACCGTTATATCATGGCGTAAACACATCCAGTATCATAACACACTGGAGATGGGGCCTGCGGGATAACTGCATGGGCAGTGTATGGAGCAGACACCAGAGCTGCGTCCACAGCATACACAGCTAGTGCCAGCTGCCACCCGACCACAGTGACCAGGATAGAGAGAAATAAAAACCTGGACATTTAACCCCTCAGATGCTGCAGTCCACAGCAGTTAGACAGAGACAGGGGGCTGACAATGACCCATTCCACACCAGTCATGACAGCAGTGAAGGCCCCTAGTCTCCTATGTGGTTAAACCACATTGCAGTGGACTGTGCTAACAATATAAGGTTCAAGTTCCCTAGGGGGCTAGAAAAGTAAAGAAAAAATATTATATATATATATATATATATATATATATATATATATATATATATATATATATATATATATATATATATATATATATATATATATATATATAAATAATTTTTGCCTCTTATAAAAAATTAGCAATAAAAACATCTATAATTGATATTTCCACATCTGGAATACTGCAATATCATGTTATTTATACTGCATGCTGAACAATGTAAAGAATAAATAAATAAAAATAATGATAAAAAATGTCGCATGCACCCCAAAACTGTCCCTATACAAATTAGTTTACCCCCTACAAAAAATAAAAAATTCAATGCCCTGAGGCAACTCCATAAAAAATTTTGTTATGGGCGCCAGAATATGACCACACAAGGCAATTTATTTTTTCATTTTTAAAAGTAGCAAAATATAACAAAAACCATCGGGTATCTCCACAACCATAGTGACCCACAGAATAAATGTCATGTTTACTGCACAGTGATCATCACAAACCCCCCAAAATAATGGTGGTACTGCGTTTTTTGCAGTTCCTAAGTAGATTAAAGGGGTTTTCTGGGATTTTCCTCTGAATAGGTCATCAGTATCTAATTTGTGGGGGTCTGACACCCAGGACCCCCTCCGATCAGCTGTTTGAGAAGGCACCGGCACTCCTGTGAGCACCGCTGCCTTCTCTCAGCGCCGTACACTGTATAGGGGCTGTGCTTGGTATCACACTCGGCCCCACTGAAGTGAATGTGGCCGAGCTGCAGTACCAAGCACAGCCACTATACAATGTACGGCGCTGAGCTTAGTGAGCTGAGAGAAGGCAGCAGTTCTCACAGGAGTGCAGGTGTCTTCTCAAACTGCTGATCTGTGGGGGTCCCAGGAGTCGGTCTGCCACCAATCAGATATCTAGAGGATAGGTCATTAGTATCAAAATCCTGGAAAACCCCTTTAAAAAAAAAAGCCAAAAGCAAAAAAGAGAAACAAAGACGTTATGGAAAAAAATGAAAAAGTTGCTGCCAACATGGGCTTGGTCTTCAAGAAGTTGGTCCACAGGATATGCCATAAATGTCGACTATCAAGAACGGGCTCATCGTGCGCTTTTGGAAGTCCCATAGCAGCGATTTGAGAGAGCTGTGCAAGCGCGCCTGCTCGGCATTCATGGCAGCGTGTGAGGGGGTCCCATTTTTGAGACTGACGGGGTCCCAGAGGTGTAACCTGTAAAAATGAATGAAATGAACATACAGAGGGTGATAACTTACGTGGCTTTCTTGCAGCTTGCAAGTGCACAGCACCACATGTCGTTCTCCTCATGCCATTTACATCTGCCGAGAGAGTTACACATTTTTATTGCTTGCCACCATCATGCAGTGTAGTTTGCTACCGATCTACCAATGGAAAATACACAGTCAATTCCCACACATGTGAACAAGCCCTCGGCTCACTTATCACGGCCTCTCAGGAAACCGTAGTGCGGGAGGCAGGGGCCTGGAGGACCGAGCTGTGGTCGCTGACTAGACCATAGGCAGGGTCTGTACCCACAGCCACCACTATATTACAGGAATTAATGGATCAGAAGAAACCACAGACTCGGCTTCTCCAAGATAATAAAGAAGAAACAAGGCGACATGTAAGGCTTCTTGGAGTTCCAGCAAATTAAAGTCACTTTCCTGTAGGATTGACGACAAGGATCACCTTTGCACGGATTGATTTTACTGTTCATTTGCTTCTAAAATGCAAAAATAATTATTCTTCATTAAAACTTCCCTACCAATCTGCTTCTGCCTCTGTTGGCTCTCTGCTCTCCCTTCCCTCAGTGCGAGATACAGCAGCAGGGAGGGCGAGGTGCTTGTACGGGGCAAATGTAGGTGAAGAGGATCCAAGAATGACCAGCTCACACAGGCTGTAGACAGGAAAGAAGGCGCACACACACAACGGTCTGCAGGGGGAAGGAAGTAGCATCCAGGACACACAGATCCAGCATTGTAAACTGAAGGAGGTCAGAAATGCATGGACGGGTGAAGATTGCAGAACGAAACTTAAAAGGGTTCTCCAGGCGACAGATCTCAATGAGACCCCAATCAAATAGGGCCCAATACACACAAATAACCGCAGGTGCAATCCCAAGATAGAAAACTGAAACCAAAAATTGGCACGCCGCTTCTGGAATATAACAAAGTTAGGCCTCATGCACACGACCGCTGTTTCATTCCATGTCTGTTGTTCAGTTTTTCGTGACTTTCTACGGACCCATTGACTTTCAATGGGTCCGTTGAAAACTCGGCTAATGCACCGTCATCCGCGTCCGTGGTTTCAGTCCGTCAAAACAATAGAACCTGTCCTATTTTTTTCACGGAAAACGGTTTGCGGACCCATTCAAGTCAATGGGTCAGTGAAAAAACGTGGAGGCACACAAGATTGTCATCCGCGTCCGTTTTTTTCCTATCATTTGCATGGCAAACTTGACTTAGACTTTTTTTTTTACTTTCCTTAATGTCTGGTGATCCTCCAAAAATAAATAAAGACACATGGAAACAAAAAAGGAAACGGATCACAGAACGGAACCCCATTTTGCGGAACGGAACACAACAACGGTCGTATATCAAGTATTGTGGGATATAAAAGGCAAGTATAAAGAGATAAAACCACACTGTGGTACATCCACACTCGCCAAATACTGCACAGTATACGGACCCAGAGGAATGCACCTCCACAGGACACCCCAACACGTGTTAGCTTCCTCAGGGTCTCCCCACGTGTTGGGGTGTCCTGTGGAGGTGCATTCCTCTGGGTCCGTATACTGTGCAGTATTTGGCGAGTGTGGATGTACCACAGTGTGGTTTTATCTCTTTATACTTGCCTTCTATATCCCACAATACTTGTGATAGGACCACGGTTTTGCACCTCCATGTGGTTTTGGATATTGACACCATGGCCCTGATTTATCATACCCGTCACTCCAGAATTCTGGCATCAAAAAGTCACAAAATAGGGCTCTTGCAACTTTTTGTTTACACTTACTT
This sequence comes from Bufo gargarizans, assembly GCF_014858855.1. Lineage (NCBI taxonomy): Eukaryota > Metazoa > Chordata > Amphibia > Anura > Bufonidae > Bufo > Bufo gargarizans. The sequence goes on along the minus strand of NC_058082.1, from coordinate 549,264,978 downwards.
GCGCAAAATTTTGTGACTTTTTGCATGTGTTCACCACTCACTCCAGTTTTGTAATATGGGTGGGGAAGTGGGTGTGGCCAGCTATGTTAATGAGTTTGACTCCAGATTTATCATTGAGACTTTTTTTTTTAAAGTCATAAATAAGTCGCAATCTCCCTCCAGGAGGAGAAGGAAAACTGGAGGAGCTTCTCCAGACAGAAGTGTTAGGTTTCAGGACAAACCTAACTAATCAAACAACCTGTGACATATGATAAATGTGGAATAAAGTACTCCAACGCAGACTCGAGCAAAACTAATGATAACTTCCTCTCTTGTGTGTCTTTTTTCTTCAACTTTGTTTTTTAAACATTTTTCATTTTCCAAGTATCAAAATATGAAGCTAAATCTTCCACAGACAACATGACTATGGTAACGTAGCCAAAATATAAGATTAGATAATGACAGCTGTCGATCCATAGTCTATGTAGATAAGGGTAGAAACAAAAAGAAAGGGGGACACCAAAGGGAAGGAGGGGGGGGGGGATATATGTTTTTTCAATAAAGATGCATTTTCTTAATGAATTCTGGAAGCAGCGTGCCAGTGGCTCATCAGTGTTTACAGATATTGGTGACCTATAACCAGAACCGATGCCGCACAGCTCAGTGGACTGGTCGTGATGGGGTAACTGCAGCTCCGATTCACGTGACTGGGATCTCAGCCAGCGCCAGAAACCACACATTGTACAGAACCTCCAGCTTCCACTCTGTAAAGTTAGGACCCGGTGCTGTAGCAGTTTGGAGGGTGCCGGGAGTCAGACCCCCACCGATCTGTTATTTGTGACCTATCCTGAGTACAGCTCATCAATATCTGTAGCCCAAAAAAACCTTTATTATAAAACTTTCTGTTGCTCTAGGGAAGGGATGGCCAAACCTGAGGCCCTGCACCTGTCGCAAAACTACAACTCCCAGCATGCCCACACTGCCTACAACTATCGGCCTACAGCAAGGCATGGTGGGAGTTGTAGTTTTACAACAGCTGGAGAGCACAGGTTGGTCTTGCCTGCTCTAGGTAGCCAGTAATATATGTAAAAAAATCATCTTCTCCGTGTCCGGTGTCTGTAAAAGCTGGGCACCAATCCAACACACTTTACATACTAATTCCTCGGCTTTCAGATCTTTTGAATCAAAATGGTTTGTTGCGTCGCTGCTAGGGCTGCAGCTATAGACTATTTGTGTAATCAAGTATTATATTGATTAATCCAACGATCAATCGAGTACTCTAATAACGAAAAACTAATTAAAAGAATGTTTTTCTTAAAATAAAAAAAAAAAAACAACTCATGAGCCCCCCCCCCATCAGGCTCCCCGCCGTGCGCCGCCAGCCGTGCGCCGCCAGCTGTCCGCCAGCGCCATCAGCTGTGCGCCGTCAGCTGTCCGCCAGCGCCATCAGCTGTGCGCCAGCGCCATCAGCTGTGCGCCGTCAGCTGTCCGCCAGCGCCATCAGCTGTGCGCCGTCAGCTGTCCGCCAGCGCCATCAGCTGTGCGCCGTCAGCTGTCCGCCAGCGCCATCAGCTGTGCGCCAGCGCCATCAGCTGTGCGCCGCCAGCTGTCCGCCAGCGCCATCAGCTGTCCGCCAGCGCCATCAGCTGTGCGCCGTCAGCTGTCCGCCAGCGCCATCAGCTGTGCGCCGTCAGCTGTCCGCCAGCGCCATCAGCTGTGCGCCGTCAGCTGTCCGCCAGCGCCATCAGCTGTGCGCCAGCGCCATCAGCTGTGCGCCGTCAGCTGTGCGCCGTCAGCTGTCCGCCAGCGCCATCAGCTGTGCGCCATCAGCTGTCCGCCAGCACCATCAGCTGTGTGCCATCAGCTTCCCCCCAGTGCGATCCAGTAGGGGCGCCGCTCCACAGCTCGTCCATACAGCGTCAGGTCATAGGAGGAAAGTGACACAAACGAAACCTTGATGCAAAAAATGTGCATTGAGGATTTTTTTGTGTCAAATTACTCCATTCAAATGAGTAATCGTTTCAGCCCTAGTCGCTGCATTCACAGAAACATAACTTTTATTTTGAAGCTCGTTCTTCTGTTGGATGAGTCATGTCTTCAGCTGAATCATCTTTGAGTACATAAAAATTGATTAAAAACGATAAAATGTATAAAAATGATCTATAAGATAACCCTTGATGTAAACTGAAGTCCAGGCAACAAGTAATATCACTGTCAGTAATAAACAGACCTGACAACCTCTCTCAGTCCTGCAACTCCTTGGGGTTGCGGACGGACTCCTCTCCCTCGGTCTGTACATCTAGATGCAGCAGTTGCTGCTGGTCCCTGATCCCGGCTGTATATCTCTGCACAGATGAACACCACAACGTAGATGTACAATTCCGTCCACCTTTGGGAAGGGTTAATTCCAGACCCTGTGTCCTGGTTTTCTCAATCTCACAGCGTTTAAGGCTGCAGTCACCACACGTAGCAGCCGTGACGTGGCCCAAAGCACCGCGCAGATTACCAGGGACAGAAGGGCTGACTCCGTGCAGTTTGTTCACCCCTTTGGGACCCAGCCAATTTTAGTTCTTTTGCCCACAAAAGAGCCATATGGATGGAAATTTTCCGTACAGATGAGGGTTTTCACTTTTTTTTTTATATCATTTTCTTTACCATGTATTGGTAATGGGGGAAAAAAAAAAAACGTACGAGGGGATGAGAAGTTCCCGTTGGAATGAAAGCTTGATATCTGTTATGTAACGGTGCAGATATCAGATGTTTACAACTGTTATAACTATTATTCATTTCCGGTTGAACCTGAGATGGCGGCAGAGGCACAAGGAAGTTTCACGTCTGGAGTTACCGGCCGTCATGAAGTTTTTGTTTCTCCAGGGAAAGTCTGCAAAGGACATTCACACTGCGATGTCCCAAACACTAGAGAAGTGTCCTCAGTGTGAATGTCCTTTCCCTGGAGAAACAAAACCGCTATGACGGCCCTGATATCTGCACCGTTACATAAGACATCAAGCTTTCATATGGTACCAAATTAATTTTTCAATTCCAACTCAGGGGTGTGGAATTCCTATCGCCCGACGCCCGGGACATGCAGTTCCGGGCGCCGGGCAAGTAGTTTGAACAGTTGTTTAGCCCTGTGCGGGCAAGTAGCAGGGACATGTCGGTTGGGCAGTAATAGGAGCTATCATATGCTAGCTGCAAGCTGACCGCTCCTACATCTATGTCAGCCTGCCCCTGCATCGTGCATATGAGTACCGTACATATCACTTCCTGCAGGCGGCCCCCCGCTCCTCCCGACTCCTGTATCGAAGTCTCCGCCCACCTGCCAGCACAGGAGCGCACAGTAAGTCAGCACACCGTCTCCAGAGACTGAGTAATTGAGAAGAGGAGTGAGAGACCCCACGGCCCCCTGCAGATGAGCGTTCCTCCCGGAGCCTGTCCACATCGCAGCTCCCGGCCTGACCTGCAAGCGCTGACTGGGGTCACATAGCATCATAAATCAGTATAATGCTATGTAACCCTTACAGTTCTGGAATGTGTTGGATAACACTGACAGCATTATGTCAGTGTTATCCAACACATTCCAGAACTGTAAGGGTTACATAGCATCATAAATCAGTATAATGCTATGTGACCCCAGTCAGCGCTTGCAGGTCAGGCCGGGAGCTGCGATGTGGACAGGCTCCGGGAGGAACGCTCATCTGCAGGGGTGTCAGAAATAAAGGTTGTGCTGTCTGTCTTCTGAGGCTCTGGCCCTGCCTGCAATCGGCACTGCACGTGGCACTTGATAAACTATAATGTCTCCCTGTTGCCCCCATACAGTATAACGTCTCCTTGTGGCCCCCATACAGTATAACGTCACCTTGGGGCTGCCCTAGTGCCCCATACAGTATAACGTCATCAAGCGGCTGCCCCCGCACAGTATAACGTCACCCTGTGGCCCTGCCCCCATACAGTATAACGTCACCCTGTGGCCCCCGCCCCCATACAGCATAACGTCTCCTTGTGGCCCCCATACCGTATAACGTCACCTTGGGGCTGCCCTAGTGCCCCATACAGTATAACGTCACCAAGCAGCTGCCCCCGCACAGTATAACTACACCCTGTGGCCCCTGCCCCCATACAGTATAACGTCACCTTGGGGCTGACCTATTGCCCCATACAGTATAACGTCACCAAGCGGCTGCTCCCACACAGTATAACGTTACCCTGTGGCCCCTGCCCCCATACACTATAACGTCACCCTGTGGCCCCTGCCCCCATACAGCATAACGTTTCCTTGTGGCCCTGCCCCCATACAGCATAACATCTCCTTGTGGCCCCCGCCCCATACAGCATAACGTCTCCTTGTGGCCCTGCCCCCATACAGCATAACATCTCCTTGTGGCCCCCGCCCCATACAGCATAATGTCTCCTTGTGGCCCAAGCCCCATACAGCATAATGTCTCCTTGTGGCCCAAGCCCCATACAGTATAACATCTCCTTGTGGCCCCCGCCCCCATACAGTATAACGTTAGTATAAGTTCAGGACAAGTAGATGGTCATGAGGGACAAGTAGATTGAGCCCCCACTTTAGTCCTTCGACAAGTAGTTTTTTTAATTTTATTTCCACACCCCTGCAACTGGAAGGAGGCAAAGCCAGGAACCTTTCAGCATCCCCTCGTATGTAGGGTGAAATGAAAAGAAAAACAAATCCACCATTGTTTTTATGGCGTAAAAAAAAAAAATCACTGATTATGAGAATATAAAGTTAGATGTACTGTATTTTTCACTTTATAAGACGCACTTTCCCCCGCCCCAAAAGTGTAGGGGGGGGGGGGGGGGGGGGGAAATGGCAGTGCGTCTTATAAAGAGAAGGTTGCTATTTTTACATGGCTGATACTGATACATCGCAGCGCAGCCGGCGATGTATCAGAGCTCTATCGGGCGCGGTTGGAGGAGGGGCTGGCAGCTGTTTTGCTTGCGGCGGGGCCCGATGCAGTCACTGTACTCCGTTACACCGGGCCCCGCTCACAGCAGTCTTCTTATGTAAAGATTAGTCATGTAACCCTCAAGAAGTGGCCCTGCTTTGTTAAAGTACTGTAATCGTCCGTAGTAGTACTCACTATCAAGCTAAAAGGCCGCCAGCGTCACTCAGTCACACTCCTGCCCCGCCAGCTTCATTAATGACTGAGTGACGCTGGCAGCCTGCTAGCTTGATGGTGAGTACTACTACGGACGATTACAGTACTTTAACAAAGCAGGGCCACTTCATGAGGGTTAAATGACTAATCTTTACATAAGAAGACTGCTGTGAGCGGGGCCCGGTGTAACGGAGTACAGTGACTGCATCGGGCCCCGCCGCGAGCGAAACAGCTGCCAGCCCCTCCTCCAACCGCGCCCGATAGAGCTCTGATACATCGCCGGCTGCGCTGCGGGGCCCGGTGTAATGGGGGTCACAGGGACATGAGAAGACAGAGGGGACCAGCATAAGATGCTATATACCAGGTCCCCCATAACAGTGCGTCCGCCACAGGTCCCCCCATAACAGTGCGTCCGCCACAGGTCCCCCCATAACAGTGCGTCCGCCACAGGTCCCCCCATAACAGTGCGTCCGCCACAGGTCCCCCCATAACAGTGCGTCCGCCACAGGTCCCCCCATAACAGTGCGTCCGCCACAGGTCCCCCCATAACAGTGCGTCCGCCACAGGTCCCCCCATAACAGTGCGTCCGCCACAGGTCCCCCCATAACAGTGCGTCCGCCACAGGTCCCCCCATAACAGTGCGTCCGCCACAGGTCCCCCCATAACAGTGCGTCCGCCACAGGTCCCCCCATAACAGTGCGTCCGCCACAGGTCCCCCCATAACAGTGCGTCCGCCACAGGTCCCCCCATAACAGTGCGTCCGCCACAGGTCCCCCCATAACAGTGCGTCCGCCACAGGTCCCCCCATAACAGTGCGTCCGCCACAGGTCCCCCCATAACAGTGCGTCCGCCACAGGTCCCCCCATAACAGTGCGTCCGCCACAGGTCCCCCCATAACAGTGCGTCCGCCACAGGTCCCCCCATAACAGTGCGTCCGCCACAGGTCCCCCCATAACAGTGCGTCCGCCACAGGTCCCCCCATAACAGTGCGTCCGCCACAGGTCCCCCCATAACAGTGCGTCCGCCACAGGTCCCCCCATAACAGTGCGTCCGCCACAGGTCCCCCCATAACAGTGCGTCCGCCACAGGTCCCCCCATAACAGTGCGTCCGCCACAGGTCCCCCCATAACAGTGCGTCCGCCACAGGTCCCCCCATAACAGTGCGTCCGCCACAGGTCCCCCCATAACAGTGCGTCCGCCACAGGTCCCCCCCATAACAGTGCGTCCGCCACAGGTCCCCCCCATAACAGTGCGTCCGCCACAGGTCCCCCCCATAACAGTGCGTCCGCCACAGGTCCCCCCCATAACAGTGCGTCCGCCACAGGTCCCCCCCATAACAGTGCGTCCGCCACAGGTCCCCCCCATAACAGTGCGTCCGCCACAGGTCCCCCCCATAACAGTGCGTCCGCCACAGGTCCCCCCCATAACAGTGCGTCCGCCACAGGTCCCCCCCATAACAGTGCGTCCGCCACAGGTCCCCCCCATAACAGTGCGTCCGCCACAGGTCCCCCCCATAACAGTGCGTCCGCCACAGGTCCCCCCCATAACAGTGCGTCCGCCACAGGTCCCCCCCATAACAGTGCGTCCGCCACAGGTCCCCCATAACAGTGCGTCCGCCACAGGTCCCCCATAACAGTGCGTCCGCCACAGGTCCCCCATAACAGTGCGTCCTCCACAGGTCCCCCATAACAGTGCGTCCGCCACAGGTCCCCCATAACAGTGCGTCCTCCACAGGTCCCCCATAACAGTGCGTCCTCCACAGGTCCCCCATAACAGTGCGTCCTCCACAGGTCCCCCATAACAGTGCGTCCTCCACAGGTCCCCCATAACAGTGCGTCCTCCACAGGTCCCCCATAACAGTGCGTCCTCCACAGATCCCCCAATAACAGTGTGTCATCCACAGACCCCCAATAACAGTGTGTCATCCACAGACCACTATTAGTTCAAAACCCACCAAAAGCACACCTTTTGGTTCCAAAAAAATGTCTTCTTATTTTCCTCATCAAAAACCTAGGAGCGTCTTATAAAGCGAAAAATACGGTAGTTTTAGATTTTGTTTCACTTTGAAAATAAAATCTCAGTATTTCATTGCATCGCCATATTCTCACATTTTGTATTTCCATCCACAGTGCTGTTCATATATGACTTTTAGATCACTTTTTATTCAGTTTTTTGGGGGGAGCACGAGGCAAACAAAAGATAGCAATTTGACCATTTACATTTTTTTCCATTGTCGCGTTCATGGCTTTCATATGTAAAATTGGGAACGGGGAGAGATTTTAGCCCCCTTAGGAGACAAACACCTAATTGTCTGATCACTTACACAGTAGCAGTAACATATTGCAGTGTATGGGAATTTTCCCTACTTTCTATTAAGCCCTACCTGATGCAAGGCTTAACCGGCAGTTTGCTATGGTAGGCCTGGGAGCAGTCTTTAGAACCCAGACTGCCATAACAACAGATGGGAACACACTGATTTTGCTGTTTGGGGAAGAGGGGGAATCAGCTCCCTCCCAATGACAACCTCTGAGATGATTGGAGTTATCCCGGTCACTGCCAGTAGGTGTCAGCTGTATTACAAAGCCGACAACCACAGTGTACAGAGAAGGCTCAGCTTGCAAGCGCTCTCCATATACCCAGCATTAATCGTGGACGTACAGTTATGTCCGAGGACATGAAGTCGTCCAAGGGTTGCCGATTTTCCGCAAACTGTTGATAAGACAGACATATGAAAGGTTTTGATCGGTGGGGTCAGAGTGCTGAGACCCCTACATATTGCTAGAATAAGGAGACAGAAGCGAGACAAGCTCAAAGAGTCTAAGCCCTGTCTTGACCCCCCCTGCAGTGAGGAGAGAAGTAGCGATATGCCTCGTTCTAAGGATCAGTGGCCTCTCTGCACTCAGACTTCTCCCGATCAAAACTTTTGATATGTCCGTATGACATATCAAAAGTTTATTGAAAACTCTGTGACCCTTTAATGGCCAAGCAGTGACCATTAAGAAACTGCAGGCAGTTAGCATTTCCGTCTTTAGTAACCTGCGTGGCCTTGCTGCTTTAGGATGCATCATGGCTCCTATGTGTTACGGTTACCGTAAAGGGGTTCTCCGGGCTTCTAATATTGATCACCTATCCTCCTAAGCCGAATGAAGGGAAGGCGCACACAGTGTGCACATGCCATCTCCCATCGCTCTTCCTGCTGCTTTGCCATAGCAGCAGCGAGCAGAAAGACGGGAGACGGCACGCGTGCAGTGCGCAAGGCTTGCCTTCACACTGCTGATCGGCGGGGTTGCCGGATCTCCGCCGATCCTGAGGAGTATAGGTCATCAACATTAAAAGTCCGGAGAACGCCTTTGAGAGATCTGTGTCATCACATGACCAGGACAGATTCTCATCCTCCAGATGTTAAAAATGAAGGTTCTAATTCAATTATTGTAAGCAGAGATATTGAAAAAGTGAGAAATTGATGCACATATATTAGAAAGTGGTGTAACTTTGTATTACACAGTAAATAATCTTTCCCTTAATAATAGCGTGCATCCATACATTTCACCACATACAAGCATCATGGATCTTACCTGGTGTTGTTTGCAAAATCCCACTTAACGGCGCCCAGCAGACGATGCACGCTGGATTTTGAAGGCTCTTCGTCCAGTTTGTTTTTAAAAAGTTTAATGATTAGGCTTTCTATATCCTGCAGCTCAAAGATATTCTCAATACCTGCAAGAGAGGCGGTGAGAGAAGACATGGGGTTTAAGGAGTCCACATTCTCCACAAAGTACATCAGCAACTGCACGCTAAGGCTACTCTCACACGGGCGTTCGGAGCGGATCCGTCTGGTATTTGTACAGACGGATCCGCTCCTATAATGCAAACTATGGCTTGAACACCATGTCACTACAGTGATTTACCGCGATGCTCTGCCTGGGGGCTGTTCGGGCTATAGGCAATACAGGAATACACTCACCAGCTTTGACAGCCAGCCAGTTAAGACTCCATTTGACTCGATATATGTCATTGCTCTAAAAACAAAGAATACAAGTCAACGCTTAAAAAATAAACACAGAGACAGAATCACCTTGCAGGACCTTCCATTGGAAAGGGGCAGGACCTGGTCAAACAGAGTCCTCAGTACATACCCTTCTGTAATATTTTAGGATACCTCAAGAAAAATAAAAGCAGCAGAATCTAGAAGCCAAAACTCCTCCGTTTTAGTGCTCACTGGGGGTTAATAGCGCACAATCCCCAACTTCTGGTATTTCCGAAATGAGCGCTAAGGAGTTGAAGTAAATTGAAAAACTCCATAACTGCTCACTATACAATAAATAATCTTTCTATAAAACCAGAAACTCCTGTAAGAGATGTTCTGCACAACGAGTGATAAGCTGGTCTAGAGGCAGATATAGCAGGCAATTACCTGGAGTGAACCGTTCACTCCCAATCATTGCTGCGCTCACCTCTTCTGGCGTTCAGGCAATAATCTCCTATATATGAGGACTGGCGATCGTTACCATGATCACTCATCCCCGTAGAAAATCATAGCTTCTGGGCAGCGATCACTGACAGCACCATCTGCGGCCCAGAATGCTTTTACCCTGGGTTCACACCTGAGCGTTCTGAAAGGAGCGCTCTGTATGCGCGATTGTACCGGCGTTTACAATCGGGCATACAGAGACAGGCGAACACACATTGTCGCGCGTTCCCGAATATCTATGTACGGGAACGCGCAACAAAACGCCCCAAAAAAGCTCAAGAACTTGTTTGAGCGTCGGGCGTTTTACAACGCGATCGTACGCGCTGTAAAACGCCCAGGTGAGAACCATTCCCATAGGGAAGCATTGGTTTCTCCTTGTTGAGCGTTTTACAGCGCGTAGGAACGCGCTGTAAAACGCTCAGGTGTGAACTTAGGGTTACCGAGTGTTTCCTCGTTCATAAGTGGCGCCTTTACACAGGACAATTATCAGGAACGCTCCCTCCTGATAGCTGCCCAGATCATTGGCCCATGTAAAAGGGACCTTTAGAGTGTCTGCTAGGAAGAAACAAGCTGTACACAAATCACAGGCCTGCATGGGTATGCCGATGCTTTTTGGAAACATTATACTCTCAAAGTTTAACACACCAAAAATGAGTAAAAAAAACTGATGGAAATGAGAACAAACCCTGCAGTAGACAGAAGTGCTGCGCTTCCTCGCAGGGCACACAAAGTCACATAATGAGCGGAAGAGGTTGTGGTAATCCCTGTTTGCAAGTTCAAATCCAGACACCGGGATCTGATGTGTAGCCGAACCTGTAAAGAAGAAAGGATAGCTGCAAGTACGACAGGAAAGACCAGATCTGCACGACGTGACGGGACACAACGCACTTACTCCCTTCATGACAGTAATAGCGGAATCCAAGCGGCAGCTCTCCTGAGGAAGAAACAGAAGCTGGTTAGACCGTCAGCGGCGCACAAGCTCTCACCTCATCACTCATTCTCCACCTGGACGGGGCGGCCGTCTCACCAGCAGGGTTGGGGCTTCCTTCCCACTGGGTCGGCAATAACATGTCCATGCTGACAGTAAACCTTTTGTCACAAAAGTCAGTGAAAAAAAAAATCTTCTGGCAATTTATATTTTATTTTTTGCCAAATAAACCCCCCCCCACACAGAGATCTACAAACACTGTGGAAAGCTGCAGCTCTCTGCCCATCCGATCTCCTATGCCCCCTCCTCCTGTGGGTTGGTGCTCATGTGCAGTGACGGCAGCTCCTCACCTGGATCAATGAAGTCGTGGAAGGAGTCTATGATCCCGTTCTGCAGGGAGTAGCGCACGCAGCCGATCTCACAGGGAACGAATCGCTGCTCGCACAGGCTGGGCATCTCTCCGTGGCTGAAGATGTTGAGGACGTAAATCACACATTTCTCCAAATCTACAAGACGAACAACGCGGAAGTGTTTCAGAGTCGTCTATGGCAATTGCACTGCACATACAACTTCCCTGTCAGTGTACATTCATAAAGCGGTCCTTCTGGATTAGAAAACATGGCTGCTTTATGCCAAAAGCGGCATCACCTCTGTCCACATTCACTTCAATGGAGCGGAGCTGCAATACCTTGAACAACCTATGCACAGGTTTTTTTTGGGGGGAAAAACAGCCATGTTTTTCTAAACTTGGACAACCCCTTTAAGTTGATTATGAAAAAGCTTGGCGATAACCTACATCGCCGCCTGGACCACTAAGTGACAGCTGGTGGCCATATTACTGGTCACTCAAGTTTCCTAGAACAGGTAACTAGGATGGCAACTGGATGTTGCCATCCTAGACACTAGATGTTTTCATCCGTTCACGGGGAGAAGCTGCAGCGGCGGTGCGGGGATCAGGAGCGGGAAGCCAGGTAAGTATATTAAGTGTGAGGGGGACATTTTTTTTGTCTCGGATAACCCCTTTAATACTTAGTAACCCCTTGGCACCACACAGCATACAGTTACAGAGCTGGCACTATGCCGTTATTGCCAAATGCCGTAAATTTAGGGCTGAAAGGATGATACAGGCACGAGAGCTTGCAAGGACCACCAGCTTCTGTGTACGACTACTTTTGTACATCTACTAGGCTCCCGTCCGTTTTGCACTGACAGGCATAATACATCACACTATAGGGGCACTGCAGTGTGTAATATGAGCGATCAAACAAAGAAAAACACATAAGGGTAAAACTACTGTTATTCACAACAATGGAAAAAAGGACTGAAAAGTGCAGTGATAAATCCAGGAAGAGGATGGTTCTCTCGCCCATGGCACAGTCTGGGGGATCCATCCAGAGAAACCACGCGGCCTCAAGACGGTGGCCTCAACAGCCATGCTGCTAAACAGAGCAGGTAAAGATGGGCGGTTATATGGGCCTGGTGAAAGAAGATCAGGTCGAAATGGTAGAGGTCATGGTGTGTCGGACAGAGTACATGGCCAGTCCGGGGGTATGAGAATGGCTGCAACGGCCTCTGCGTTGACCTTTTTCATGATTCTGGGAATGGTGGGAAGGAGTGGGAATACGTACAGAAGTTAAAACAGGACTTAAAGGGAATCTGTCACCTAGTTTTACCCTATAGAGCTGCGGACATGCACGGATAGAGCTCCGCTAGCATGTCCGCAATATACTTGCCCCATAGGGCTGTGTGGTTTTATTTAGCTTAAAAAATTATTTTATTGATATGTAAATTAGCCAAGTAAGGTGCCCAAGGCGCGGTTACTTACGGTTAAGGAGCCCAGTCATGCACCCTGTGAAGGAGCCCAGCACCGCCTGCATCCAGGAATCTCCTCCTTGCTCACAAAGTTACAGTGCCGTAATCTCGCGATGTCCAAGCTGGCGCATGCGCAGTTCGTTTACTGAAGCTGATGCCAGCAAAGGGAACACTTTGCCGGTACTGCGCATGCGCCAGCTTGCACATCGCGAGATTACGGCACTGTAACTTTGTGAGCAAGGAGGAGATTCCTGGATGCAGGCGGTGCTGGGCTCCTTCACAGGGGGCGTGACTGGGCTCCTTAACCGCAAGTAACCACGCCTTGGGCACCTTACTTGGCTAATTTACATATCAATAAAATCATTTAAGCTAAATAAAACCACACAGCCCTATGGGACAAGTATATTGCGGACATGCTAGCGGACATCCATCTGTGCATGTCCGCAGCTCTATAGGGTAAAACTAGGTGACAGATTCCCTTTAAAGAATAGAGAGCGTTAGCTGACTGTGAATGCACGAACACCAGGAACTTTCTGTGGAGTCTGGAGGCCACGAGATCCACGTCTGGATGACCCCATCTGGCGCAGACATCCTCAAACACCTGTGGATGAAGGGACCACTCTCTGGGGTGGACCTGGTATCTGAGGAAGGCAACCATCCAGTTCTCTACTCTGGGAATGTGGACTGGCACATATTCTCCTCACTTGAAGGCATGCGTGGTCTCCAGCATGGCCATGGGACGGCGAGTTCCTCCTTGGTGACTATGGTAGGGCACCCCTGCTGCACTATCTGTTTGGACTTGTACTGGTTTAACCCTGCAACCCAGTGGCTGAGAGAGAGCTGTACGGCCTAGAGATCAGGAACACTGACTGGAAGGGATAACTCCTGGGGTGACCAGACGCCCTGAACTACCCAAGCCAGAAGGCAACCCAGTGAAGAGAAAGAGAAGACTGCCTTGTGGGACTGGTGAGCAGACAGAGGGGGACAGGGCTGACTCCCACTCCTGTATTTTATCATAGTCCGCTCCGGCTCGGCCTTCTTCATAAATGGCCAATAATTTACTAATACACTTATTGTAGTAAAATAGTCACATCAGGCTTTTTCTTATTGTTATGTAATCAGGCTACTTAGATAGAACCTAAACCCTATTTATAAGAATTACATTTCAGAAATTTTTTAATTTCCTGTTACTATGTAATGCGCTATGCATTTAATAAGTGGAAAACGGTTATACATCCAGTAATTGTAAGAAAGCTATGAATTTGTCCACAGAAAAAGTTAGAAAAGCTGTCGATGTATGTCCTGGAAATGCAGGGAAACGTGTAATAAGTGCAGTCGCTATAGTCAGTGCTGCCACGATGGGGCTGTCAGGTAACCTTTTACAGATGTCCGCAGCCTGCAGCTATGGGAAGATTCCTACTTAAAGGGGTTGTCCGGGTTCAGAGCTGAACACAGACATACCCCATATTTTCACCCAGGTAGCCCCAAGATGACCATCTGAGCAGTTCATGCTCCGATGCTCTCCTTTGCCCTGCGCTAAATTGCGCAGGAGATCCAGTGAGGTACCGGGCTCTCCTTAGGGCTGCCTAATCAGCAGCTTGTTCAGTGACGTCACCGGCATTGATGGGTGGGCTTTAGCGCTGCCCTAGCCTGTAAAACAGCTAGGGTAGCGCTAAAGCCGGCCCGTCAGAGCCAGTGATGTCACCGAACACCCTGCTGGACGGAAGCCTCCACCTAGCAGTCTGCCTAGGTAAACAAACAAGCCCTTGACCTGCGCTGAGTCACATGAAATGCTCCGATGCTCATCTTAGTGGGGCTGTCTGGGTGAAAATATGGGTATGTCCGGGTTCATCTCTGAACCCCTTTAATTGCTACCCGCAGCTCCTGTGTGTCCATTTTCCGGTCCGCGGCTCGTTTATCTTCTTTCCCACATGATCTGCTCCTCTGCAGCCAATGACTGAATCCAGCGGTGGTGTCATTGCCTGGAGCAGAGCGGGTGACTGAGCCCATGCTGGGGAGGAAGTGAACAGCGTTTACCGGAAGATGCACACACAAGAGCCAGTGCGCAAAACCCGAGCATCAGGTAGTAGGTAAATAGGATTCTTTCCATAGCAGAGGCAGGCTGTGGGCTCCTGTGAAAAGTAGCTTATTTCCAGAAAACCCTTTTAGGGTCCATTCACACGTCTGCAATTTTGCGGAACGGAATTGCGGACCCATTCATTTCTATGGGGCAGCATGATGTGCTGCCCGGATCCGGAATTGCGGATCCGCACTTCCGTTACCGAAAAAAATAGAACATGTCCTATTCTTGTCCACATTTTCTATTAAGTGCCGGCAATGTGCGGTCCACAAAATGTGGAACGCACATCGCCGGTGTCTGTGTTTTGCGGATCCGCAAAACACACACGGACGTGTGAATGGACCCTAATGCTGTCTTCCTCTTCGGAGAGGACTGCAGGCATGCACAGTGGTGAACTTCTTCCTCTGGTCTTCACTTCTGAGCAAGTGCAGCACAGTTTTAGACGTTGGCGTAACATGAAGTCAGGAGGGAACACAGGAGAGGTGAGAACAGATCATCTATCCCCAGTAGATCACTCTCCTTATCACTGTAGGACAGTAATGATGAACCTTTAAGAGACAGAATGGCCAAACTGCAACCCAAAACACACTTATTTATCGCAAAATGCCAACACAGCAAGTTACCTGAATAATACATTGCAATCTATATAGTGTATCTTCCATGTACATTATCATTTAGCTATAATAGCCTGCCTACATTCAGTGCGCTGCCTGTGCTGTTCATAGTGCGCCTGCGCTGATGAATGGCAAGAAAAAGTCTAAGGCATATTAGTGCACCATAGAATTTTTCCAGGGTGCGGGTGCCCACAGAGAGGGCTCCGAGTGCTGCCTCTGGCACCCGTGCCATAGGTTTGCCACCACTGCTGTAGGAGATCTCAGAATCAGAGTGTTATAGGTGAGGCTGAAGCAGCACGCAACACATCATTTGGACACCGTAGTGAGATCTAAAACTGCCAACGACGAGGAGTACACCGACTGAGGCAAATACTAGAGCGCAATGGTGTTAGAAGTGGGATGCTAGATACCGCGAGCAGATTGCCATGGGAAGAGTACGCGAAGAGGCCGCTGGGGATGTCTTCTTGTATGAGCAGTGACACCACGGAGGCCAGAGCACGGAGTAATGATGAGACATAACTAACTGGAGGGACGGGCATAGCAGTGGTGGAGAGAGGTGGGCATGGGGGGTGTTATACATAGCCTTTCCCTGGACCTTCCTTCCTCCAGCCAAGCCGCCCCTTCAGGGACAGAGATAATGCCGGGCAGTGGAGAAGAAAAAACGGGCAACCTGAGTACGGGTTCTTTAAGGTGGTCTTTGCCGTTACCATTTGTAAAAACAACACTATAATACACCTACCTTTTAAATTCTGCTGCATTTTTGCATCGCCGATGCCTTCATTCCCCATCAAATCATGTTTACATGGGATGTTAGGTGACATGTGCTGGACATGTGGCTGCAGCAGCTGATTACTAGTTGTAGCGGTGACATGCCGTCCATACCGATGTTGGAAAACCCCTTTAAGAGACATATAAAGCGAGAAATTCACGAGTCTAAAATGATTGGATATTTAGGTCTAAGGCTGTGTTCACACCTCCGTTATTTCATTCCCTCACGGGTTCTGTCACTTAACTACAAGAGCGCGATTCATTGCTAGTCGCTAAAACGTTACAGCTACACTAGGAGACAGATGACACAGTGGAGATCTCTAGATAGGAGCTTGTGGTATAGTCAGCATAAAATGACCAAGCACGAGTGTCGGCCGACTGGAGCCCGAGTTCTATTTATTCATCCAAATGCACACAAGGCGTATCCGGGCGCAGCCCCCTCTGCAGGTGAAAATATACATTACTTAACAGACACCTGTTATAGCCACAGCGGGTAGGATGCACACACAGATGACGAGGGAGGGGTCAAAAACTGGTATAACACCAAAAATCTAATAAAATAACACAAATCTAGTTTCTTAAGGATGGACTTCGTAATGATAATTACTCTTACCGGTAATTTGATTTTCCAGAGTTCAAGACAGCACAGGAGAGAGGATCCTCTGCCTAGGACAGGAAACCCACAGATATTTAAGGAGGGGGGGTCCTCTCCATTCCTCAGTGGTCTTCAGAGACTAAAGAAAGCATCCCCGATATCCATCCTTCTGATTCATCCAAATCCATTGCGTTTAATTCAAGCATGGCCAACCTGCGGCTCTCCAGCTCCTACAATGCCCTGCTGTACGCTGATAGCTATAGGCAGTCTGGGCATGCTGGGAGTTGTAGTTTTGCAACAGCTGGAGCGCTTTAGGTTGGCCATCCCTGGTTTAATTCATCAAATTCTCATTTTTTTCTTTGCGCACCCTGTGCACCAGAAACCAAGACCCATCACCAACACCAAAACCAAGGGAGGGAATATAAGGGTGCTGTCATGGACTCCGGAAAATCTAATTACCGGTAAGAGTAATTATCATTTTTCCCTTCGTCCTATGACAGCACCAGGAGAGCTCTCAGAGATAGAGAGTTAGGGTGGGATAACAGCCTGCAAGACCTTACGACCAAAAGAAAGGTCAGAGACAGAAGAGAGGTCCGGTCTACAGTGCCTATAGAAGGTTAGAGCAGAAGACCAGGTAGCCACTTTGCAAATATCGTGGATAGACGCATCTGCTCTCTGCCCATGAAGTAGATGCCGCTCTTGTGGAGTGCGCCGTCCAACCCATAGGTACCGGTTTCTGCAAGAAAACATAAGCTAGACAGATAGCCGGCTTAATCCACCTGGCTATGGAACTTTTGCTAGCGGCCTTTCCTTTATTAAGACCTGAATACTGAACGAACAAGGCTCCTGACTTCCTCCAATCCCTAGTAGAATCCAGGTAAGCTAGAACACATCTAACGTCTAAGCAACCAAACTCCAACTCCTTCTGACACCTGGGATTGGTACCGAAGGACGGAAGACCCACCTCTTGAGACTTATGGAAGACGTTCGATACTACTTTGGGAAGGAAAGCTGGGTCTGGTCTAAGGACAATTCTATCCTCCTGGATGGAAGTATATGGGGGATTGATGGACAAGGCCTGGATCTCCCCCATCTTTCTAGCTGACGTGATTGCTACTAAAAAGGCACATTTAAGGGTCAACCTTCTGATAGAGATCTCAGAAATAGGCAGGGTGGATAAAAATCTATGATTTTAAAAAACTAAAAGAAAAAAAATAAAATAAAAGGATTTTTTGGATTTAAATCTGATTTTTTAATATAAAATGCTTTTTGAGGAAAATATATTACCATCCAAATGTTATTTCATTATGAAATAAAGATAACTTTAATTATGTAGAATAAGGCTGTATATGTTTAATTTTTTGTTAAATTCCATTAATCCATTCACAATGTCATGCTCTTCCAGAGGTTTTTGTAAGATTATTTGGTAGTTTCTCTGCCTACAAGATATTATCACAGATGCTTGGTTTAAAAACCTTTTCCACCTTCCTGTTGGATCTTGTAGCAAAGAGATCCACCGATGGTTCCCCCCAAAGCTGTACTATCTGGGAGAAAAGCCCCTTATTCAGACACCACTCTCTCCGGTCTAGTTTGTGGCAACTCCAAAAATCCGCCTGTTGGTTGTCCACTTCTCTGATATGAAGAACCGCCATCAATTTACATTTGAGGAAGTTGCACATATCGATCCGTCCTAAGGGCCTTGCAGAACTCTGCCCTGGACGTGAGCTCCCCAGCCAATTGGACTGGCATCTGTAGTTACTACTATTGGGTCCACAGTTTTCCAGGGAACCCCCACGGGCAAGGTTGACACCATTTTAGGGAACTGCACGTCTAACTGGAAATTGAAATTTTCCTGTCCAACTCTTCTACTTTCCCTGACCAAGTCTGGACAATCTCCCATTGAAGGCTCCTAGAGTGAGCCTGAACCCACGGAACCGCCGGATTGCAGGAGGTTAGAGTTCCCAGAGCTGACATGCCCTTTCTGATAGACAGAGAAGGATACTGAATAAACGGATGTACCACTGACCTTACTCTCTGGAGGCAGAAGAGATTTCTGAGATGCAGAGTCTAGTAATATGCCCAGGAACTGATGAACCTTCTGAGGAATCATTCTGGACTTTTTTCGCATTGATTATCCTCCCCAGAGAGTTCAGAATGCAGATCACCTGTCCCATCTGGGTGAGACAGGCCAGTTCGGTCTGGGCTATGATCAGGAAATCGTCCAGATACGGCACAAACAGGATGTCATTTTCTCTTATATGAGCTGCCATCTCCGCTACGAGCTTTGTGAAGATCCGCTGCGCCATGGAGACTCCAAAGGGTAGCACCTGGAACTGAAAATGCCTCAGACATCCCTGTACCTTCAGTGCCACTCTTAAGAATTTCTGGTGAGCTGGGTATATTGGGAGATGATAAGCGTCCCTGAATTCTAGGACCACCATATAACAGTCCTTGTATAGGAGGTCCACTTGAATTTTCTGTATACCAAGTTTAATCCCTTTAAGTTTATGATCGTCCTGAAATCTCCTTTTTTTAATTATTATTATTTTTTTTTTTTACAAGAAAGGTTGGAGTAGAACCCCATACCTTCTTCTGATGGAGGACAAGAGATAAGCGCATCTTTTAAAATAAGTTCTCTACCTCCCTTTCTATAGCCTCCTGAGCCCTCGGGCCTACCTCTGTTACAAAAAAAAATTCTGGGGGAAAACACTTGAATTCCAGTCTGAATCCCTCCTGCAAGGACTGAAGAATCTAAGTACTGTTGGAAATCTTTGACCAGGCTGGGAGGAAGTCCAACAGCCTTCCTCCCACCCTGGTGTCATTGGGGGTTGTCTTTTTTGGAAGTGCCGGAATTTCGGCCTCTGAACAAGAAACCCTTGGACTTAGAAGAGAATTTCCACTTGGAATCTCTCTTATTCTGGCTCTTCTCTGTACCGGAGACTCTTCTATTCTGGCCAAAAGATGGATTCTGCTTACGAAAAGAAGAGGGAAACCCTTTTTCCCTATCTCCTGCTTTCTCAAGAATATCATCTAAGGCAGACCCAAACAAGTATTTTCCTTCACATGGAATATTACATAGTCTATTCTTAGACGCCACGTCCCCTGACCAATTCTTTAGCCAAAGGGCTCTGTGAGCCAAATTAGCCAGGGAAGATGAACGAGCAGACAATCTAACCGCATCAGCGGAAGCATCTGCCAGAAAGTCAGCTGCCTTGGCAATAACAGGGATGGATTCTAATAACTGAGCTCTAGGAGTCTTATCCCTGATCTTGTCTTCTAACTGCTTCACCCATAAGATAAGGGCCCTAGCAGTACAAGTGGCCGCTATGATTGGTTTAAGGGAAGCCCCCGCTGATTCCCATGTTTGCCTTAGAAAGCTATCTGCTCTCCTGTCCATAACGTCTTTAAGCTGCCCTAGATCATAAAAAGGCAAAGATGATCTGCGTGAAACCTTAGCAATCGACACGTCAATTTACGGTGTGCGGTCCCAGAGTACTGAATCCGGAGTCAAAGGGGTATTTGCATTTAACCGACGAGGGAATAAAATTACATTTGTCTGGATTTTTCCACTCGTTCGTTATCATAGCTGCCACGTTGTTGTGAATAAAAAAATAAAAAAATTTGATTTTTGTGAACTCACCTGTGTTGATTCATTGGGGGACACATGACAGTGGGTATAGCTTGCTGCTGCCACTAGGAGGCGACACTAGGCTGAAAACTGCAGGCTATACCCCCTCCAGCCTGGAGAGAGCATTTCAGTTTGTGCTCCAGCAGTAGGAGACACCAAATTAAAGTGAAAATCAACAGAAAACTGTACACTGTCATGAGACCGAACCAAACACAAGGTCCCAACAGGCAAAACCAGAACCCCACTTGCCTTACAACAATATGTGGGTGGGTGCTGTGTCCCCCAATGAATCAAGCGAGAAAGATTTTACAGGCGAGTTCCTAAAAATCTAATTTTCTAGCTCATATTATTGGGGGACACAGGACCGTGGAACGTCCTAAAGCAGTCCCCGGAGAGGGAAACAAAATTCTCCCAAACCAACTCTCTATGGAAGTCACTGAACTGCGGCCTGCAGAACCCTGCGGCCGAGAGAAGCATCCGCCGAGACCAATGAATGCACCCGGTAAAATTTAGTAAAGGTGTGGAGAGAGGACCAAGTCGCTGCTTTACACAACTGAGACGAAGAAAGTAGATGGACGGAAACTTCACTCAGAGGTTCTTCGAACGGCGCTGTCTGGAGTGAACCGAGAACCAGGTTCAGGTCCCAAGAATGTAATGGAGGCCGATATGGTGGAATGGTGTGAGCTACTCCTTGCAAGAAAGTCTTGACCGGACCTAGGACGGCTAGAGTACGTTGGAAAAAAAATGGACAGGGCCGAGACCTGCCCTTTGAGGGAACTGAGAGCCATGCCCAGGTCCAATCCTGACTGAAGGAACGCTAGAACCGTCGGAAGGGAAAAACGCCTGAGAGGAAGAGCTTGTTCCTGGCAGAAATGCAAAAAGGATTTCCAGGTCCGGTAGTAAATCCTAGAAAAGGAAGGTTTCCTGGCCCTAATCATGGTGTGAATGACATCAGAAAAACCTCTGAGTTTCAACAGCCACGCCGTTAGCGTATCTAAACTCTGATGGAAGACTGGGCCCTGGGAGAGTAGATCGGTTCTGATTGGCAGAGGCCACGGAGCATCTCCTAGCAGAAGAATAAGTTCTGAGTACCAAGCTAATCGAGGCCAGTCTGGGGCGATCAGGATAGTCTTGATGCCTTCCTTCCTGATTCTGCGTAGGATCCGAGGTAGAAGTGGTAATGGTGGGAACACGTAAAGAAACAGGAAAGCTGACCCAAGGCGCCGCGAGAGCGTCCACGCTGTGTGCTGTTAAATCCCTTGCGCAAGAGAGGAAGCACGGGAGCTTGTGATTGAACCTGGACGCCATCAAGTCCACCCTGCAGAAGTGGAGGCCCTGTATGAGAAGGGACTGGACTGCTTGGAAGAAAGCAGCTGCCCTGGATCCTTGGGCGGCTGGGAGAGGAAAAAAACGGTTGGGTGGGATAGATTTGAGTTCTATCTTGTATCCTGATGTCACTACCTCTCGTGCCCAGACGTCCGATATAGGAGTTTGCCACATTTCCTGAAAAAGGGCTGTTTCCCGGAAGCAGAAAAAGGCTGTTGTGCTCGCGAACGCCATGCTGGCTGAGGTTTGAAGGATGGGCCTTTTCGCTGGTCCTGATTGGGTGGCCTAGATGCAGGTGGGGCCGCCGGACGAGTGCCTGCAGACCTACAAAAGGACTGATAATGGGAAGATGTGACCCTAGGACAAAAAGGAACGTTTCGCCTTGGGTTGCGGTAAATGGGTGCTTTTTTCCCCTGTTGCATCCGAAATAATATCATCTAGCCGGGTACCAAAGAGTCGAGACCCAGCAAAGGGAAGTCTTGAAAGAGAACGTTTGGAGGATGAATCCACCGACCAGACTTTAAAGGGTTACTACCACTTTGATTTCACATAATTAGGTGTCAGACACTAGCGATCCGCTAGTGTCTGCTCTGCCAAACTATCCTGCTATAATAGCTTTTGGGGCAGCCGTTTACCTATAAAAAGAACTTATATTGATATGTTAATGACCCTCTAGGTGCTATGGGGGCGTCATTAGCACCTAGAGGATCGGTCTACCTTCTCAAAATGCCGCCGCCCAGCGCCTACCTCCGGCCCACCCATCTGCTTCGAAATGCGATCAAACGGACGACTTCACGCGCATGTGCGGCTGTATTCGGCGCATGCGCAGTGAATGTCCGACCGCTTCCCTGCTCAGACATCTCCACTGCGCCTGCGCCGATGACGTCATAGTGCGCCATCGGCGCAGGCGCAGTGGAGATGTCTGAGCAGGGAAGCGGTCGGACATTCACTGCGCATGCGCCGAATACAGCCGCGCACGGCGCATGCGCGTGAAGTCGTCCGTTTGATCGCATTCCGAAGCAGATGGGCGGGCTGGAGGGAGGCGCTGGGCGGCGGCATCTTGAGAAGGTAGACCGATCCTCTAGGTGCTAATGACGCCCCCCATAGCACCTAGAGGGTCATTAACATATCAATATAAGTTCTTTTTATAGGTAAACGGCTGCCCCAAAAGCTATTATAGCAGGATAGTTTGGCAGAGCAGACACTAGCGGATCGCTAGTGTCTGACACCTAATTATGTGAAATCAAAGTGGTAGAAACCCTTTAAGCCACAGTTCTCGGCGGATAGATACCGTCCAGAGCCGCTTCGCAAAGGTACTTTCCTGCCTGGGAAATTTGTACAGCCAAGGACTGGAGTTCCGCTGGAGGAAGATTGGTCGCAAGGTCTTTGTTCAAACGGAGGGCCCACTCCGAAACCGCCTTGGTTACCCATGCGAAGATCGGGCGTAAAGGCTGAACCACTGGCTGCAAAGACCGACTTCGATAGCGAGACAATGCGCCGATCTTCTGGGTCCTGGAGAGAGGAGCCAACAGCCACCGGAATAGTCGTGTTCTTTGCGAGGCGAGCGACCGGAGGGTCTACCTTCGGAGGTTAGGCCCATTTTTCCACACAATCAGTTGGAAAAGGGAAGAGCAAGTTTAACCGCTTTGGTACAATGAAGCGCAAACCTGGCTGGTCCCAAGCCTTTGCGAAAACAACGGAAAAATCGTTGTGTACAGGGAAGAACTTATGGGTTTGCTTTGCACGCAAAAACGGCACTCCCTGGTGGCTGGTGGAGAGGAGTTCCTCCTGAACTTCGAAAGAGTGTCCCGGATAGCTGAAATCAGACTATCTACCATAGACGCAATCTGGGAAGTTTGCTCCACGTCCATCTCCGTATCTGAATCCGCAATCTCACCATCTGAAGGTGAGGCTGCACTGTGGGTGATTTCTATACCAAACGACCCAGTAATGAAAGGGTGGAATGGGAGACTTTGGAGAGGTCTTCTTCTGCCCGGGACAGGGACCTTGCCCAGTCAGGTTTTCCACAGCCAGAGGGGTCTTGAACTCCTGTGGGTTGTGACAATATGGATGGATGGCTCTGTGGGGCCACCTGACATGCAGAGCATAGTGAGAGTGACTGGCCATGAGGGAATTTAACAGAACATGAAGTGCAGGCATAATAAGTGGTCCTGCAGGGTGCCTGGGGAGGGGTCTTGGCTGAGTCTGACATTGTGTGGCTTTGCTACCCCCTCCAGCATAGAGATCTCCTACCATTAGAAGTCCCAGGTCCTGTGTCCTTGTGGCACGGGAGCGCTGGAGAGGTCTTCCAGAGTGCCAAGGTCGGAAAATAGGCTCCGCCCCACGTGCAGGAATATAGGCTCCGAACCCCCCCTCCCCCGCGGGTTGTGTGAGGAAGAAGCCCCGGCCCTCTGCTCGCATGCTAGGAGCCGCCATGAGACGGGAAGGGGTTAATATAGCACCTCAGGAGATGCCTGTCGCGATGCTGCCGACATTAACCCCCGCAGTGCCGTACCGCCACCGCCGTTGAGGATTGATAAGGACGCAGGAGGGAGATCGTTACCCAGCAGACAGGGGTGATGAGCTAAGGGAGGGAGAGAGGGGGATTAATACTCACCTGTCTTCTGTGGACTACGCCCTTAGATGTCATCCCAGCAGGGCCACCCAACGACCGCTGACAAAAGGCAAAGGGAGGAGCTAACAGTTTTCAGCCTAGTGTCGCCTCCTAGTGGCAGCAGAAAGCTATACCCATGGTCCTGTGTCCCCCAATGATATGAGCGAGAAAAAAAAAAAACAACCCCTCATCCCTTCCAACCCCTCAAACATTACGTCCTGTACTGATCTCACTTCTTCGGGGTCCTCAATATTCATAGTAGCTCTAACGGCTTTCAGAAGTTGATCAACGTCCTGAATGGGGAAGAACGATCTACCACCCCCATCCTCCTCTGAGGATGAAATTTACACACTTTCTACTAAAGGTATTTTAATCCTAACTAGAAACGTCCGAGATCTTCTGACCAGAAGGGGATCTGCCTTTGCTTCTATGGGCGTCTTTTTTAGATTTAAGGGCATTACCCACTTCTTCTCTAATCAGTCATACATTTAAACACTGAGGGGGACTCTTCCGCTATAGTGTTTTCTATGCAGAAGCGACAGAGTAGTTTAACATAGGATGGTGCAATTTGGCCTTACAAATTCCACATTCCTTATGCTTTGTCTCAGCAGACACCTTCCTGGGTTTATCCTAAAAGACAATATGCCATAATAAACCCATATGACAAGGAAGAACAATGAGGGGGGACAGAACCCCCTGCTGTACATACCTTCCAACCATACTACAGGTGCAGGGGTAGACCAGTCCTTCTGTGCCTCTCCAGCGTCCTCCATGCTGTCAGAGGTCCAACACACACCTTGGATCTGGTCCTTCACGACAAGGAGCCGCAGGCAGCTCTAGCTGGACTTAATGCGGCCGGAAATTGGATAAAGTATCGCGAGATCTTGCTTCCTGCTCCCGTGGTCTCGCGATACTACGGACGGGAGGCGCTATCTTCGCAACACCTGCGCTCCCGTCCTCTTGTCCTGACCGTCCCCACTCATTGCGTTAGGCAGGGAAAAAAAACATAATTCCTCAGGAGGCTTCCAGGTATGCCACCCTTTCCAGTCTTCAGGGAGCACGTAGCGGGGAACTCACCCGGCACGCTCCCCAGCCCAGCCGGTGAGTTAACTTAGAGAGAAACTACTCAGCAGACGCTTGTAGGAATCCTCTCCCAGGACAGCAAAACCACTGAGGAATGGAGAGGCCCTTCCTTCTTAAATATCTGTGGGTTTCCTCCTGGTGCTGTCATAGGATGAAGGGAAAATAACCTATATCAGATAAGAACAATAATTGAAAGGGGCTGTCCGACAACAGACCTGTGCTCCTGAACATAAGGCAGACTCCACTGCCTGCGGTCCTGAGGCTGCTCCATTCCTGGAGGCTTCCACTCCCCACAGGACCAGTGGAAATAGCGCAGAGGTGCGCACTGTCTAATAAAGCTAGGATTTAAAATACAGCCAAAAACTATCCCGCTTCAGAGATCGTTCTTACCTTCACGGCTCTTGCTGTACTGGTCTTGCCCTCTCTGTTCTCCTTCAACCTGATAATTAAACCTTAGCACCTGAAAGAGAGTCATGTCATCAGTCATGGCCCAGCGTGCACACACATACAGTATATAACCCTGCGCATGCACACTGTCTTTAATCCTGCACACAGTATATAAACCTGTACATACAGTCACGCGGCCTAGGAGCAGCTCAGCCCCATTGAATTGAATGGGCCTGAGCTGCAATACCAAAATATGCGATGATGGACCACCCAGCAGAAGCGAGATTCCTACTAGGACTTGGTAAGAGACACAAAGAATGATATTTCATTTTATTAAGACTAATGGGATAATGTGGATGGAATTATACAATCTAGATTGGGGAATAAATAAAAATTAATTGATTATCTTCATTATTGAGATGTAGTCTTAGGATATTGTGAGGCTTCATTCAACGTGCAGAAGAATCAAGACGCATAATCTATCAGAGCATTAAATGATTGCCTATATATTGTATATTGATATTCTTCGCCAAGCTAAGTGATGGATTCCCACAGGAAAGACTTGTTCCAAGTCCTTCCCATTTAAGATATGGTCTAGCAAAGATCCTAGATCCCTGTTATTTGTCTTAATATTCTTACCAAAGTCATATGTGTGAAAATAGTCCAGGATGGGGCGGAAGGATACAGTTATCTCTTCCAAGTTATATCCTGGAATGGATTTGCCCATCTGGAAGTCATGTGATGTGTAGTTGGTTAGAGGGGGGCGGAATGTATTTAGCCTTCCATATTGAGGTCTAGGATTAGACAGGCCCGTCCTGATATCATGAGGTTTCCTCTGAACAGAAGTGATGTATATCACTTATGTTCCTACTTTGATATCCTAACCTAATAACAGCTTGGTTATAATGTGACACGTTACTTCCACTCACATGTATTGTTAAGCTTGTAATGCTTTATATCAACGCTGAATATATTCATTTGCATGTATCATTGTGTTTATCTAATTATTTATGTTTACCAATAAATCTGCTTAATCATTAACGTCAAAAGAACTTATTATCTGAGGAAATAGTGAAATAGTCGGACTCAGATGTGAATTGTATCGTTTAGTTTGTCTACAATTCACCAGGTCATGAATTCAAGAATTTATAACAAATTTTATTTTTTCATGGTTAATTATTTTATGACCATAATTAATAATTCTTAATTGAATAATTACCGCCCGACAGCACATACACATGTATACGGTAAATAACCACGCACACACGGGTATACGATCGGTAACGCCGCGCGCACACATGTATACGGTGTAGACCGGCAGGTGACTCCCGACCACTGAGGCGGCTGTAGACGCACACAGACCCCATGCCGCGGCTGCGCTACGGATGTGTCCGCGGCAGGCAGGGCGCTCTCACCTTTTCATGATTATCAGCGCTTGGTCTCGGAGATTCAAGGTCGCGGCTCTTCCACTCTTTGGCCTTTTCTGCATATTTTTCCCTTTCTTCAGCCGAAAGCAACTAGAAAAAATGTACAAATATCCATCAATAAAGATCAGAATCAAGAAAAGTCAAATAATATTCAACCGGAACTCAGAAAAAATCTTCAGCGAGATCTTATTACGGGGAAAAGCAACTGCGGACGGCATCCTGTGATGGGGGATATGTGGATGAAACTGATATTGGGGGGGGGGGGGGGGGAATCTGTGGATGACACACACACTATATCCCCCTCTATATACACACACACACTATATCCCCCTCCAGTCCCCCCTCTATACACACACACACTATATCCTCCTCCAGTCCCCCCCCTCTATATACACACACACTATATCCTCCTCCAGTCCCCCCCTCTATATACACACACACTATATCCTCCTCCAGTCCCCCCCTCTATATACACACACACTATATCCTCCTCCAGTCCCCCCCCTCTATATACACACACACTATATCCCCCTCCAGTCCCCCCTCTATATACACACACACTATATCCTCCTCCAGTCCCCCCCTCTATATACACACACACTATATCCTCCTCCAGTCCCCCCCTCTATACACACACTATATCCTCCTCCAGTCCCCCCCTCTATACACACACTATATCCCCCTCCAGTCCCCCCTCTATACACACACTATATCCCCCTCCAGTCCCCCCTCTATACACACACTATATCCCCCTCCAGTCCCCCCTCTATACACACACTATATCCTCCTCCAGTCGCCCCTCTATATACACACACACTATATCCTCCTCCAGTCCCCCCTCTATATACACACACACTATCCCCTCCAGTCCCCCCTCTATATACACACACACTATCCCCCTCCAGTCCCCCCTCTATACACACACTATATCCTCCTCCAGTCCCCCCTCTATATACACACACACTATATCCCTCCTCCAGTCCCCCCTCTATATACACACTATATCCTCCTCCAGTCCCCCCCTCTATACACACACTATATCCTCCTCCAGTCCCCCCCTCTATACACACACTATATCCTCCTCCAGTCCCCCCCCTCTATACACACACTATATCCTCCTCCAGTCCCCCCTCTATATACACACACACTATCCCCCTCCAGTCCCCCCTCTATACACACACTATATCCTCCTCCAGTCCCCCCTCTATACACACACTATATCCTCCTCCAGTCCCCCCTCTATATACACACACACTATCCCCCTCCAGTCCCCCCTCTATACACACCTATATCCTCCTCCAGTCCCCCCCCTCTATACACACACTATATCCTCCTCCAGTCCCCCCCTCTATACACACACTATATCCTCCTCCAGTCCCCCCCCTCTATACACACACTATATCCTCCTCCAGTCCCCCCCCCTCTATACACACACACTATATCCTCCTCCAGTCCCCCCCCTCTATACACACACACTATATCCTCCTCCAGTCCCCCCCTCTAGACACACACACACTATATCCTCCTCCAGTCCCCCCCTCTATATACACACACACTATATCCTCCTCCAGTCCCCCCTCTATATACACACACACTATATCCTCCTCCAGTCCCCCCTCTATATACACACACACTATATCCTCCTCCAGTCCCCCCCCTCTATACACACACTATATCCTCCTCCAGTCCCCCCCCTCTATCACACACACTATAGTCCTCCTCCAGTCCCCCCCCTCTATAACACACACACTATATCCCCCGCCAGTCCCACCCCCCTCTATACACACACACTATATCCCCCTCCAGGCCGCCCCCTCTATATACACCACACACCACACCACTATAATCCTCCTCAGTCCCCCCCCTCTATACACAAACACTATATCCTCCTCCAGTCCCCCACCTCTATACACACACAACTATATCCTCCTCCAGTCCCCCCCTCTATACCACACAAAAAGCACTATATCCTCCTCCAGTCCCCCCTCTATATACACACACTATATCCCCTCCTCCAGTCCCCCTCTATAAGACACACACTATAATCCCCTCCGCCATCCCCCCCTCTATATACACACACTATATCCTCCTCCAGTCCCCCTCTATATACACACCCTATATCCTCACGCCAGGTCCCCCCTCTATATACACACACTATATCCTCCTCCAGTCCCCCCTCTATATACACACACACACACACTATATCCCCTCCGCCAGTCCCCCTCTATATACACACACACTATATCCTCCTCCAGTCCCCCCTCTATATACACACACACTATATCCTCCTCCAGTCCCCCCTCTATATACACACACACTATATCCTCCTCCAGTCCCCCCTCTATATACACACACACTATCTCCTCCTCCAGTCCCCCCTCTATATACACACACTATATCCTCCTCCAGTCCCCCCTCTATATACACACACACTATATCCTCCTCCAGTCCCCCCTCTATATACACACACACACTATATCCTCCTCCAGTCCCCCCTCTATATACACACACACTATATCCTCCTCCAGTCCCCCCCTCTATATACACACACACACTATAATCCTCCTCCAGTCCCCCTATATACACACACACACTATATCCTCCTCCAGTCCCCCCTCTATATACACACCCACACTATAATCCTCCTCCAGTCCCCCCTCTATATACACACACACCTATATCCTCCTCCAGTCCCCCCTCTATATACACACACACTATATCCTCCTCCAGTCCCCCCTCTATATACACACACACTATATCCTCCTCCAGTCCCCCCTCTATATACACACACACTATATCCTCCTCCAGTCCCCCCTCTATATACACACACACTATATCCTCCTCCAGTCCCCCCCTCTATATACACACACACTATATCCTCCTCCAGTCCCCCCTCTATATACACACACACTATATCCTCCTCCAGTCCCCCCTCTATATACACACACACTATATCCTCCTCCAGTCCCCCCTCTATATACACACACACTATATCCTCCTCCAGTCCCCCCTCTATATACACACACACTATATCCTCCTCCAGTCCCCCCTCTATATACACACACACTATATCCTCCTCCAGTCCCCCCTCTATATCACACACACTATATCCTCCTCCAGTCCCCCCTCTATATACACACACACTATATCCTCCTCCAGTCCCCCCCTCTATATACACACACACTATATCCTCCTCCAGTCCCCCCTCTATAACCAACACTATATCCTCCTCCAGTCCCCCCTCTATATACACACACACTATATCCTCCTCCAGTCCCCCCCTCTATATACACACACACTATATCCTCCTCCAGTCCCCCCTCTATATACACACATACTATATCCGTCCTCCAGTCCCCCCTCTATATACACACATACTATATCCTCCTCCAGTCCCCCCTCTATATACACACACACTATATCCTCCTCCAGTCCCCCCCTCTATATACACACACACTATATCCTCCTCCAGTCCCCCCTCTATACACACACTATTCCTCCTCCAGTCCCCCCTCTATACACACACTATAATCCTCCTCCAGTCCCCCCTCTATACACACACTATATCCTCCTCCAGTCCCCCCCTCTATACACACACACTATATCCTCCTCCAGTCCCCCCTCTATATACACACACACAACACTATATCCTCCTCCAGTCCCCCCCTCTATACACACACTATATCCCCCTCCAGTCCCCCCCTCTATATACACACACACTATATCCTCCTCCAGTCCCCCCCCTCTATACACACACTATATCCTCCTCCAGTCCCCCCTCTATACACACACTATATCCTCCTCCAGTCCCCCCTCTATACACACACTATATCCTCCTCCAGTCCCCCCTCTATACACACACTATATCCTCCTCCAGTCCCCCCTCTATACACACACTATATCCTCCTCCAGTCCCCCCTCTATACACACACTATATCCTCCTCCAGTCCCCCCCTCTATACACACACTATATCCTCGTCCAGTCCCCCCCTCTATACACACACTATATCCTCGTCCAGTCCCCCCCTCTATACACACACTATATCCTCCTCCAGTCCCCCCCTCTATACACACACACTATATCCTCCTCCAGTCCCCCCTCTATATACACACACACACACACTATATCCTCCTCCAGTCCCCCCCTCTATACACACACTATATCCCCCTCCAGTCCCCCCTCTATACACACACACTATATCCTCCTCCAGTCCCCCCTCTATATACACACACACTATATCCTCCTCCAGTCCCCCCTCTATATACACACACACACTATATCCCCTCCTCCAGTCCCCCCTCTATATACACACACTATATCCCCTCCTCCAGTCCCCCCTCTATATACACACACACACACACTATACCCCCCTCCAGTCCCCCCTCTATATATACACACACACACACACACACACACACACTATCCCCTCCTCCAGTCCCCCCTCTATATACACTATATCCTCCCCCAGTCCTGACCCACACGTGCTGCACTGATACAGAGCACCAGAAGAAATCAACCTCAGAATATAAAATCAAGCAGTGTGAGGTGGAAAAAAAGCTAATTAATCTAATTTCATTAATCATACAGCCTATGTGACATGTATGTAGAGGGTCACCCTGAGCACATGTAACATGTATGTAGAGGGTCACCCTGAGCACATGTAACATGTATGTAGAGGGTCACCCTGAGCACATGTGACATGTATGTAGAGGGTCATCAGAACCATTAGGCAGGGCCCGGGTGTAAGGTGGGTGTCACTCACGGCCCAGTCCCCGGAGCACAGCGGTATGGCCTCCTTCACTCCGGACACACAGAACCCGCGGCGCCGCAGCTCCGGGATCATGCCCAGAGCGAAGAAGAAGTAAGCGTTCCGCGAAGCCCGCTTGTTCGGCATGACGTGACGTGTCGTCTCCTACTCACGGAAACAAAATGGCGCCCGACGCCGCTCCGCACAGGACTAGTCGCGCCACCACGTGACCAGCGACGTACTCCTCACGTTGGGCCGCCGCTGGATTGCGCCGCACGTCACTGACTGTCTCCATAGCAACCACACAGGTGCGCCTGACACTAATCACATTGTGCTGTAGTTAGAGGCGTTTTTTTTTTTTTGCAGCCCTCTGGGGTCAGATTACACATTGCAGTTTTTGTCACAGCAAATACCCTTTCCCCCCAAAAAAAGCATACTTTTTTCCTTTTACCATATTTGTGTTTTTTACAGGTGAAGCATTACGGCTACGGAGTCAGTGACTGACGGTTAGAAGCGTTGGTTGCACTGTATGAACGCGATATTCACGACATTAACGAAGCTCCTTTCCGCCATGTTTCCGTTATCCGGCAGCAGCACTTTTCTTCCCGTCAAAAATAACAAACCATACAGCGCTTTTTTTTTTATTGCCACATGCGGTTTTTAAAACCGCACCGTAGAAAAGAGATGTCCTGGCCATTCCTGATGCAGATTCCGCGTCCAAAACTTCCACTGAAAAAGGGCAGGAATGAGAATCCTCGCCCGAACCACAACAAAAACCATGTTAAAAAACGTGTCAGGAAAAAAAAACCGCACAGAAAAATAAATTCATGTGGATTCCGCATCAGTTTTTTTTTAGCTCACACAATATTCTGTGGATAGGTCATCAATATTAAAAGCCTGGAAAACGCCTTTAACCCCTTGACGATGGTGCAGTTTTTGCGCTTTTGCATTTTTACTCCCTGCCTTCTTGTAGCTATACCTTTTTTATTTTTCCGTTCACATAGCCGTATGAGGACTTGTCCCGCTGTAATGGCTCCATATAATATTGCATAGGGTGTAGTTGGAAGGTAGAAAAAAGTTCCAAATGTTGTGGAATAAAAAAAAAAAGTAATCACGCTACAGTTTTTTTGTTTGAAACAGCAGAGACCTGCCAGCCATGACCCCTGCTGCACGTGCGAGCGGGCGCAATGTTTGCCTAACGCTCCAGCACCGTGCGTGTACGGAGTTGGTAGCGACCAGGTTAAAGGGGTTCTCCGGGCTTTTTCTATTGATGAGTGGTGTCACTGCGCCCATTACGTGTCCCGGCATTGACAGTCAGCCACCGTCACCTTTGTTTGCAGTGTTTTTAGGTGAATGAGAAACCTGGACTGCTATGGACTGGAACCGTCTCATCTTAAGGCCTCATGCACACGACCGTTCTGTTTTTTGCGGTCTGCAAATCGCAGATCCGCGAAAAACAGAAGCCGCCCGTGTGCCTTCTGCGATTTGCGGAAAGGAACAGGCGGCCTATTGTAGAAATGCCTATTCTTGTCTGCAAAACGGACAAGAATAGGACATGTTATATTTTATTTGCGGGGCCACGGAACGAAGCAACGGATGCGGACAGCACACGGAGTGCTGCCCGCATCTTTTGCAGACCCATTGAAGTGAATGGGTCCGCACCCGAACCGCAAAAAATGTGGCTCGGATGCGGACCACAACAATGGCCGAGTGCATGAGGCCTTAGAGATGAATCCAGGTTCTGTTTGGGATCTGATGATGGTCGGGTTGGACAATGGAGGCCTCGTGGTGAGCGCTTCAGTCCTGCCTCTGCTGTGGAGGGACACACTGCCCCCCCCCCGCTGGTGTGATGATCGGGGGAGCCATCCTATATGACAGTCGGTCAGCCCTAGTAGTGATAGAGGGACACTAACAGCTCAGAGATATGTGCAGGACGTCCTGCCGCCGCATGCGCTCCTCTCATCTCCTCCAGATTACACTTCCTTGGCGCCCGGTCACCAGATTTATCTTCAATCCAGCATTTATGGGACCAGCGCTGGGACGCCAGCTTCCCCAACCTACGAGTGTGCAGGATCTACAGGCCCAGCTGTAACATCTGTGGGCAAATGCGCTGCAGAATACCATACATACCGGTATGCCTCCATGCCCAGCCGTATCTCATCTTGTATCCAGGCTAGACGCAAGAGGGTCCTACAGCTTCCTTTCAATTGTACAGTTGCAGTACCTCAGAGGGGCACTGCAAAAGTTAAATTACTGCTGAAAGATTTATTTCAAAGTTACCAAGTTAAATACTGTGAATTATGGGTAAAGCAGTAATTTTTCTATGCATTGTGTAAACCCAATTGCAAATGTATAGGCAGTTACATGATTAACATTGGTTTACTGGTTAGGTTGCCAGTGTAATGGACCAAGGTCCACCCCTGGTTAGTAAGTCTAGTCCAGCGATGGCGTACCTTTTAGAGGCCGAGTGCCGAAACTGCAACCCAAAACCCACTTAGTTATCACAATGTGCCAAAATGGCAATTTAACCAGAATACTACAGTCCAGTATTATATATCTTGCATGTACTTTATCATTTAGCCATAATATCCTGCCTACATTCAATGCGCTGCCTGTGCTGTTCATAGTGCGCCTGCGCTGATGAATGGCAGGAAAAGTCTAAGGCATATTGGCGCACCATAGACTTTTTCCAGGGTGCGGGTGCCCACAGAGAGGGCTCCGAGTGCCGCCTCTGGCACCAGTGCCATAGGTTCGTCACCACTGGCCTAGTCTGAGAAGAGCTTCAGGAAGGATGTGAGAAAAAGAATCTCTGCAGACGAGGTCGCCGGACACCTATCTCTGAGGCTTCACCTGCCCGGAAAACAACTTCAGCACCAGAGTATTCCCGACAGAACGGATCCGGTTGTATTATCTTTAACATAGCCAAGACGGATCCGACATGAACTCCACTGAAAGACAATGGAGGACGGATCCGTTTTCTATTGCGTCAGGATCCATCTTGCTCCGCATTCCGAGGACGGAAAGCAAACCGCAGCATGCTGATCTCCGGTATGAGAACTGAATGCATTTTGGAGCATTCTGTTCTGTTCAGTTACGTTTTGTCCATATTGACAATGAATGGGGACAAAACTCCTGCCTCGCACCCTGCCAAACACTCACCTAGCACCGAGGGCACCCCACCTGACATCGGGCAGGCGTCGACAACATCAGGGAGTGCCCCAAAGGAAGTACACAGCACACAATGTCAGAGTGAGGACTACTACTACCACCATCATCATAGCCATTACCACTCCTCTCATCCCCTCTCTTGGGTCACTGCATGGTTTGCCAAATACATTTCTACTTTCACACTAATAATGTAATCACTGCCATCCATCATCATAACATTCACACATAGGAAGAGTAATTCCAACAACTCCTTTACTTATCCTGTACTGATCCTGAGTTACATCCTGTATTATACTCCAGAGCTGCACTCACTATTCTGCTGCTGCAGTCACTGTGTACATACATTACTTATCCTGTACTGATCCCGAGTTACATCCTGTATTATACTCCAGAGCTGCACTCACTATTCTGCTGGTGCAGTCACTGTGTACATACATTACTTATCCTGTACTGATCCGAGTTACATCCTGTATTATACTCCAGAGCTGCACTCACTATTCTGCTGGTGCAGTCACTGTGTACATTACATTACTTACCCTGTACTGATCCTGAGTTACATCCTGTATTATACTCCAGAGCTGCACTCACTATTCTGCTGGTGCAGTCACTGTGTACATACATTACTTATCCTGTACTGATCCTGAGTTACATCCTGTATTATACTCCAGAGCTGCACTCACTATTCTGCTGGTGCAGTCACTGTGTACATACATTACTTATCCTGTACTGATCCCGAGTTACATCCTGTATTATACTCCAGAGCTGCACTCACTATTCTGCTGGTGCAGTCACTGTGTACATTACATTACTTACCCTGTACTGATCCTGAGTTACATCCTGTATTATACTCCAGAGCTGCACTCACTATTCTGCTGGTGCAGTCACTGTGTACATACATTACTTATCCTGTACTGATCCTGAGTTACATCCTGTATTATACTCCAGAGCTGCACTCACTATTCTGCTGCTGCAGTCACTGTGTACATACATTACTTATCCTGTACTGATCCTGAGTTACATCCTGTATTATACTCCAGAGCTGCACTCACTATTCTGCTGGTGGAGTCACTGTGTACATACATTACTTACCCTGTACTGATCCCGAGTTACATCCTGTATTATACTCCAGAGCTGCACTCACTATTCTGCTGGTGCAGTCACTGTGTACATACATTACTTATCCTGTACTGATCCTGAGTTTTACAGCAAGACACGGAGGCTCCTATTGCTATCTCCTTCTTTACTTCCACCAATAGCAGCAAAGGAGAAATTAACATAATCAAAACAATAAAGGACCCTCCCCTAACAGATCCTATAATAAGCAGTGTCCTCTTCATATCTTCCTCTTTCTTTGCTGCTCCACCAAGATAAGTTATTTATTTATTTGATTATGTGATTTTTGATTCAGGAAGCATTTGTGTCTTTGCTTGTATTTCAATACTGGCCTAGTATATTTATGCTGTTCTGACCTGTTGCAGGGTCCCCCCCTGTTTTCACTTCGTTGTGGGTTTTTTATCCCAGTATTGCTGTATCCCCCATACACCTGTTGCGGCCTTCATCTGGGGGTCGTTCCCCCTTCCCTCTCTCCCCTCTGCCTTGGCATTTACTCTTTTTCCCCTCATCCTTTCACTTTGGGGTGTGTTCTCTAGCCCCCTCCTCTCCCCCTACCTCTGCGCCGCTCCGATTCCTCCCCCCGGGTCTCCGGCGGCATAGGCTTTCGGCGGGCTTTTTCTCCTGTAGCTTCCCGCGGCTCCGAGATCTCGGCGGCCATCTTGGGAGCTCCCGCCCGTCCTCTCGCGAGATTTCGGAGCATTCACCAGTGCTCCGCTACTCCGCTCAACTCCGGATCGGCTCCTGCTACTTGCGGCGCTTGGGGTGACTAACCCCTAGATAGGTTAGTTTTTTCTGCCACAGATTAGGCGCCACTGTTAGGCACCGTTAGATTAGGTGCCCCCATCGATTGCCCTGCAATTAGTCCTTAGTTTTAGATAATCTATATCATGTCCTCAGACCGCTCTCCCCCTGGGCCTAATCCCCCCCCCCACCCTCGGGGGACCCCAGCTTGCCAGCCGTGAGCGCACAGGCCCTTGAGCTACAACGCTCAGTGTCTAGTGCCATTATAGAGGCCATGGGCTCCATGTCCTCAATGATTTCTCAGACCATTTCTCAGGCCTTATCTGCCCATGCTCCAGGCCCCTCTACTCTAATGCCTACACCCACTAACCCGCAGCCTACCATTGAACCTCCTGCCCAGGAGAATTTGATTGGTGTGATCCAAGCCACCCAGGATAGCGCGCTTAGATCGCGCAAAAGAGCCTTACCGCGCCAGGCAGAAAGGGCGCGAACGTGGAAATGTGCTAGAGCACAAACTGATGACATAGATTCTGATAATGAATCTGACATGGAGGCTTATGCGGAGGCAGATGACCACTCTGATTGGGAGTTGGAGATGGAACAGGAGTTTCCAAGTACCTCGGGCCCTAGGCCCTCCACATCTGGGTCCGTGGGCGCATCCACCTCTGCCCCCAACGCGGCTTCTAGCCTGGTGGATCCTTCTGGCAACCCACTATTTGACCCTGATGCCCTCCACCACCCTAGGTCGGCGGAGTGGATGCCGGTAGCTCATGTTAGCGACTACCTGGAACATTGGGTGCGTCGTCCTCTCAGCAAGGAGGCGCGCAGCAAGCTCCGTGCGGAATGCCCCAGACCATTGATCCCCAACAAGGTCTGTGAAACGCCATCTGTGGATCAAAAGATGACGCAGTTCTTGGCTAAAACCGGCTGGAATCCCCGTAAAGGGCTAGATTCCGCTATAAAGAGCTGTCAGGACAAGCTCCTCGACATTTTTGGTCCCCTCGCCAAGATATTTGAGATGGCCGAATCGGCCAGAGTGGACGGCTCTCCGGTCGATCCGGAGGAGCTTACGGGCTGGATCCAAAGAGCCATCTGCATCGCGGGCAGCACTAACTCCTCCCTGTCCATTGAAAGGCGTAAAGCCATTCTTTTTAAAATTGACCCAAAATTGGCCAACCTGGCACTCACTGAGACAGGGAAGGAGGCTCAGGGTCAACTGTTCGGGGATTCCTTTATTAAGGACCTCAGCAGGTACGTTGGAGCATTCACCGCATTGGACAAGGCCCAGTCCTCCATGAAAAGGGTATTTCAGGGACGGGTCTCCACTAGGGCCGGCAGTGGTAGGGGCCGTCTGTCCGGCCGATCCAGTTATCAAGCCCGCAGCTCGGGCCGAGGCTCCTTCAACCAGAGGCCTCCATTCCAGGACCAAAGGAATCCCCCCTCGTTCTTCCCGGCCAGAGGCGGCCAATGGCGTTCCAGGTCGGTTAGAGGAAATCCGAACTACAGAAAATCCTTCGGTAAGTCTTTCCCCAGTGGGGGCTTCTTTCTCCCCTCGTGTAGGGGGCAGACTCCGTCTATGTTCCCACGTTTGGTCCAACATCACTTCAGATCCATGGGTGCTGAACACTGTGCAAGGGTTCCACATAGAACTTACGGGTTCCCCAGATCTCGTCCTGTCTCCCCCTCCCCGGGCGCTGCCGGACAGGGAGCTGGTGGACGTAGAACTTTTTTCCCTCTTGCACAAGGATGCGATAGAAAGGGCCCCTCCTACCCAAAGGGGCGTTCTCAGCCACATTTTTCTAGTTCAGAAGAAAGGGGGACAATTTCGTCCGGTCATAAATCTCCGGGCACTGAACTCTGTGGTGCGCTACCGCCACTTCAAGATGGAGGGGATTCACCTCCTGCGGGACTTGCTGATTCCGGGGGACTGGATGGTGAAGCTGGATCTCAAAGATGCCTATCTGACGGTTCCGATTGCTTCTTCCTCCAGGGATCTTCTTCGCTTCATGTGGAAGGGCGAGGTGTGGCGCTTCACTTGCCTACCGTTCGGCCTTTCCTCAGCACCTTGGTGCTTCACCAAGTTACTGCGCCCAGTCGTGGCCTGGCTACGGAGTCGGGGGGTGCGTCTTGTCATCTACCTAGACGACATCCTCATCGTGCACCAATGTCAGCCGTCTCTGTTACAACATCTCCAGTGGACCTCGGATCTTCTGACGGGTCTGGGTTTTCTACTCAATCCCGAGAAATCCTGCCTCACACCGTCTCGACGTATGGAGTTTCTGGGCTTCACGGTGGACTCCGTCGCGGAATCTCTCAGTCTTCCTGCAGAGAAATTGCGGACAATACGCAAGGAGTTGAGACATGCTCTCTCAGCTCCCTCCCTGTCGCTTCGCCATCTGGCTCGCATCATTGGGCTGTTAGCCTCCTCTATCCAGGCAGTCTTCCACGCTCCACTCCATTATCGGGCTTTGCAACGCCTGAAGATCGCCCACCTCCGTGCCGGGACCTCGTTCGCGGACGCGGTGGTTCTGGATCAGGAGGCTCAGGAGGAACTTCGTTGGTGGTTGAGCAACTTGGAGGCCTGGAACGGCAGAGCAATCTTCGGATTCCAACCGGAGTTCACGGTAGAGTCGGACGCGAGTCTCAAGGGCTGGGGAGCCCACTGCGAGGGTATCTCCACTGGGGGTCGATGGTCGGACTCCGAGACCCATCTTCACATCAACGCTCTGGAGCTTCTAGCGGGTTCGTTTGCCATCAGGAGTTTCACCAAGGGCATAGCTCACGCGTGCATCCGTCTGCGCATGGACAATGTGTCAGCGGTCCGATACGTCAATCACCTAGGCGGCACTCAATCGGCCACCTTAGCCCGACTGGCGAAGGAGTTCTGGTCCTACTGTCTGTCCAGGGACATCATGATTCAGGCGGAGTACCTTCCGGGCCTTCACAACTACAAAGCGGATCGGAGTTCCCGATGCTTCACGGACGGCAGCGACTGGAGGCTGAGTCCGGACTTGTTCTCCACAATCTCGGACTTCTGGGGTCCTTGCTCCATAGACCTTTTTGCCTCCCGGCTCAATACTCACCTACCCAGGTTCTTCAGCTGGCGGCCGGACCCGGAAGCGGAAGCGGTGGATGCGTTTCTTCAGGACTGGTCATCAGCCCTTCATTACGCTTTCCCACCGTTTGCCATGATTCCGAGGTTGTTGCTACAGACTCGGCGTCAGGTGGCGGAGCTGGTGGTGGTGATTCCCTTTTGGGGATCTCAAGTCTGGTACCCGATCCTCCTGGAACTCCTAGTCGATGTACCTCTCCTGCTCCCGACGCGGACGGATCTCCTCCTGGACCCGCTGGGTGCCCCTCATCCCCTCCTGGTCGAAGGCTCCCTTCAACTTCTGGCGTGCCGAATCTCAGGACTCCGGGAGAGGTCGAGGGAATTTCGGAGGCGACTAGACGCCTCCTGGACAACGCTTGGGCCCCCGGCACCCGGAAATCTTACCGGGCAGCTTGGGGATCTTGGGTTGGCTGGTGCGTGGAACGGGACCTTGATCCCGTTTCGGCGTCTGTAACCCATGTGTTGCAATTCCTGACATCTCTTTTTGAGGCGGGGAAAGCTTATAGGACCATCAATTTGTTCCGTTCTGCGATTTCCTCGACTCATCAGGGATTTGATGGCGTTCCTGCTGGTCAACACCCTTTGGTATCTCGGCTTCTACGTGGCTCCCGTTTGGCTCGGCCTCCTCGGCCGCATTTCACCACTACGTGGGATGTTTCCCTGGTTCTTTCTTTCCTCTCTTCCTGGCCCGACAATGCGGCTCTTTCCCTCCGTCAGCTGTCGGCCAAATTGCTGACCCTTTTTTGCCTGATTTCCTGTAAGCGGGTCTCTGATGTCAGGGCGCTGGATCACGATGCCAGATCTTACTTTTAACATCACGCGGCGTACCAAGACCAATATTCGGTCTGTGTCCTATCCCAGTTTTCCGTCTTCTCCGGCGCTCTGTCCTGTGGTTTGCCTACGGGAATATGAGTTGCGCACTCGGGCTCACCGTTCTGCGGACACTCCGCAGCTTTTCCTCTCTATTCGCCATCCCTTTGGCCCAGTGACCAGTCCCACTTTGGCGCGTTGGATGAAGTGGGTCATGTCCCTTTCCGGGATTGATACGACGATTTTTACCGCTCACTCGGCCAGGGGCGCGGCTGCTACTGCCCTGGCGGTTTCGGGGGCTCGTTTGGAGGACATTCTGCGTCTGGATGACTGGTCTACGGCCACGACGTTTACTGAATTTTATTTCCGTCCTACTCATGTGTTTTCAGCTATTATTGAGCAGCTTTGAACTTGCAATACGAAGCCTCCGTGTCTTGCTGTAAAACTTAATGATTTTCCTATTTCATGACGTAAAGTCATAGTTTTATTAAAGACATGGAGGCGAGTATTGCCCACCCTGGGTTTCTCCTGCCCCCCCCCATTGTTATGATATTATTATTGTTATTGATTGTCTCATTGTCTTTTGTTGTTATTTATGACATTGTACCGTTACGGTTTATTATGGGTTTGTCTCAGCGACCTTTTTGTTGTACGACCGTTATAGGGTCGAGACTGCGAATTTTGTACACACGTGTTTACACTGGCTATGTTATTTATTCTGTTTCAGGTTGATTGCTCCTTGGCGGATGGCATTCCGTGTTGTTCCAGGTTTCCTGAGATGTTAGCCATGTTGGCTTGAGTTCTTCAGTTGGCGGGACCGGATTGGTCGGTGTCGAAGCCATTTCCAGTTCGGTTCCTTTTCGGTTATGGTTGGCGGTTGGTGTCGTGAATTCAAAGAAAGAGGAAGATATGAAGAGGACACTGCTTATTATAGGATCTGTTAGGGGAGGGTCCTTTATTGTTTTGATTATGTTAATTTCTTCTTTGCTGCTATTGGTGGAAAGTAAAGAAGGAGATAGCAATAGGAGCCTCCGTGTCTTTAATAAAACTATGACTTTACGTCATGAAATAGGAAAATCATTAAGGCCTCTTTCACACTTGCGTTGTCCGGATCCGGCGTGTACTCCACTTGCCGGAATTACACGCCGGATCCGGAAAAACGCAAGTGTACTGAAAGCATTTGAAGACGGATCAGTCTTCAAAATGCTTTCAGTGTTACTATGGCAGCCAGGACGCTATTAAAGTCCTGGTTGCCATAGTAGGAGCGGGGAGCGGGGGAGCGGCATACTTACAGTCCGTGCGGCTCCCGGGGCGCTCCAGAGTGACGTCAGAGCGCCCCATGCGCATGGATCATGTGATCCATGCGCTTGGGACGCCCTGACGTCACTCTGGAGCGCCCCGGGAGCCGCACGGACGGTTAGTATGCTGCTCCCCGCTCCCCACTACACTTTACCATGGCTGCCAGGACTTTAGCGTCCTGGCAGCCATGGTAACCATTGAGAAAAAGCTAAACGTCGCATCCGGCAATGCGCCGAAACGATGTTTAGCTTAAGGCCGGATCCGGATGAATGCCTTTCAATGGGCATTCATTCCGGATCCGGCCTTGCGGCAAGTGTTCCGGATTTTTGGCCGGAGCAAAAAGCGCAGCATGCTACGCTATTTGCTGCGGCCAAAAAACGTTCCGTACCGGAACGGAAGACATCCTGATGCATCCTGAAGGACGGACTGTCCATTCAGAATGCATTAGGATAATCCTGATCAGTATTCTTCCGGCATAGAGCCCCGACGACGGAACTCTATGCCGGAAGACAAGAACGCAAGTGTGAAAGGGCCCTAAGTTACATCCAGTATTACACTCCAGAGCTGCAGTCACTATTCTGCTGGTGCAGTCACTGTGTACATACATTACTTATCCTGTACTGATCCTGAGTTACATCCAGTATTACACTCCAGAGCTGCACTCACTATTCTGCTGGTGCAGTCACTGTGTACATACATTACTTATCCTGTACTGATCCTGAGTTACATCCTGTATTACACTCCAGAGCTGCACTCACTATTCTGCTGGTGCAGTCACTATGTACATACATTACTTATCCTGTACTGATGCTGAGTTACATCCTGTATTATACTCCAGAGCTGCACTCACTATTCTGCTGGTGCAGTCACTGTGTACATACATTACTTATCCTGTACTGATCCTGAGTTACATCCTGTATTATACTCCAGAGCTGCACTCACTATTCTGCTGCTGCAGTCACTGTGTACATACATTACTTATCCTGTACTGATCCTGAGTTACATCCTGTATTACACTCCAGAGCTGCACTCACTATTCTGCTGGTGCAGTCACTGTGTACATACATTACTTATCCTGTACTGATCCTGAGTTACATCCTGTATTATACTCCAGAGCTGCACTCACTATTCTGCTGGTGCAGTCACTATGTACATACATTACTTATCCTGTACTGATCCTGAGTTACATCCTGTATTATACTCCAGAGCTGCACTCACTATTCTGCTGGTGCAGTCACTGTGTACATACATTACTTATCCTGTACTGATCCTGAGTTACATCCTGTATTTCTTTTATTAAAATTTTAAAACAAACAGATAAATAAATATATAAAACAGAGACCAAACCAACCATACAGGACATGATGCTCCTCAGCGCGGCGCAGACAGCACCGGTCCAGCCCACTCGCCACAGAACACCAGCTATGTACAATATTTACAATATCTATGTACATGTACTAACCTTCCTGATCCGGTTGCACCTACCTACACTTAACAAATACAGAAGTTAAACTTACAAAAAGCCCACCCACCACCACCCCAATGCAACACACAATTTTTTTTTTTTTTATATTATATATATATATATATATATATATTTTTTTTTTTTTTTTTTTTTTTTGGGTCCCTGAGCTGGTCCCGCATCCCATGCCCCCAGTACATGATAATAGACGTCCATGAACCAGCCCAGGATTTTCTTATATGTCCCAAAGTCCCCAATGTTCCATGGAACCCTCCCCCCATTTACCCACCACCCAACCTAACACTACACCCGACAACTCAACCTATACAAATATACAAATATATATAGACATAAAGACATATAAACTACATTACATAGTACATTACATAGTAGACCTTAACCTCACCACCCACCGTGAGGCTTTTCAGCCACACACAACCCATTAAAGCCCAAGTTTGGCGCCTGCAAGCCCTATGTCCTCATACAGCCACCAAAACAAAACAAAAATCTACAGTGTCAGCTTCAGCCCACCACCGGGAGGGGAGACAACAGGCTAGGGTACCCTAAAGGCAAAACCCCTCCAGAGG
Organism: Bufo gargarizans; assembly: GCF_014858855.1. Taxonomy (NCBI): domain Eukaryota; kingdom Metazoa; phylum Chordata; class Amphibia; order Anura; family Bufonidae; genus Bufo; species Bufo gargarizans. The sequence goes on along the minus strand of NC_058082.1, from coordinate 549,221,106 downwards.
AGAGAGGCTCTACCCGCCCCCAACCTCTCGTACTCCAGAGAGCGCACCTTCACCAGGTCTCCGAGAATGTTCCTAACCACCTCATCCTCGGGGAGGATTTTGCGTTGCGTCGAAACTAAACACCGTGCATGCCACGTGTAGTACCTGACCACTGAGCTGACTAGGAATAAAGTGCAAAGGTCCCTACCACCCAGGTGTCTGAATGCTCCATAGGCCCATTCCGCATAGGAGAGAGTGACCAGCCTAGGCCAGCCAATGGAGGTCCCCACCCTGGTGTAAACCTCTGTGTTAAAGGGACAATGAAGCAGGAAGTGGTCCATGCTTTCCAGCACACCACCGCACTCCTCACGGGGACACCCCCTGTCCTCAGAGCTCCTACACTTCAGATTGTCCCTCACACACAGTTTCCCATGGAAGCAGCGCCAAGTCAAGTCAAAGAACTTCAAGGGGATCCTATTGGAATTTAAAAGCCGTAACCCAACCCTCAGATCCCGACCTGGGCAGTCCCTGAGGGCCAGAGGTTTCTGGAAATGGGTCAACAGAACCCTCTGGTCAAGGAGTCTCCTTGACTGAGTCCTGATTTCCCACATCCCCAGACCCCACCGACGTAATACCTTCAGAACCAGGGCAGCATAAGCCGGGAGATGCCCATGTGGTGTGCGGAGATCCTTCACTTGCCCCCCTGTCTCCCATTCCTGGAAGAAAGGCCGAAACCATCCCCGACAGGAGGCTACCCACAGAGGAGCCCTCTCTTGCCAGAGGTTCGAGAGATTAATCTTAATAAAGGTGTTCACCAGGAACACCACAGGGTTGACCATACCCAACCCTCCTAGTCTCCTCGTACGGTAAGTAACCTCCCTCTTGACAAGGTTCAGTCTGTTTCCCCATAACATCTGGAAGAACAGACTGTAGACCCGAGTCCAGAAAGGTTCCGGCAAGACGCACACACTGCCCAGATATAACAGCAAAGGGATCAGGTAGGTTTTGATAATGTTCACCCTTTCCCTGAGGGTTAAAGACCAACCCTTCCACTGGTCCACCTTCTGAGCGGCAATCTTAAGCCTGCTATCCCAGTTTTGATGGGGGTAATCCCCCTGGCCAAATTCAATGCCGAGGACTTTTGTAGATTCCTGGGGCTCTGGAAGGGTGTCCGGGAGATCAAAACCAGGATCTCCACCTCCCAGCCAGAGACTCTCACACTTATCTCGGTTGATCTTGGACCCAGATGACTCTGAGTAGCGCTCTACCTCAGACAGTACCCACTCTGCCTCCCCTCTCGAAGACACAAAGATAGTTACGTCATCAGCATACGCCACCACCCTCAGTGTAGTCTCCGGAGCCGCCCGGTCCATCCCGATGCCCGCCAACGGCCCACGATCAACCCCTCTAAGGAAGGGATCGATCGCGAACACGTACAAAAGCGGGCTCAGAGGACAACCCTGGCGAACCCCAGATCCCACCCCAAAAGGACGCCCAATCCAACCATTCACAAGCGGGAAACTCTCTGCCCCTGCATACAAGGTCTTAAGCCAATCAACAAACCCCCCGGGCAGGCCATATCTCAGAAGGACAGACCAGAGGTACTCGTGGTTAACACGATCAAATGCTTTTGCCTGATCCAAGGACAGCATGTACCCCTTCCAGTGACCTGCCCTGCCCTGCTCCACGGCCTCCCGGACACTGAGCACAGCACTAAAAGTACTGTGGCCGGGAACAGAGCAATGCTGGGCCCCAGAAAGGAGCTGGGGTGCAAACTTCACCAGCCGATTAAATAGCACCTTTGCCAAAATCTTTCTGTCCACACCGAGGAGCGCTATGGGACGCCAATTCTCAATGTGGAAAGGATCTTTACCCTTTGACAGGATGATCAGGGCCGACCTCCTCATTGACTTTGGTAGAGTACCCGAGGAGAGACACTCATTTAATACCTCAGTCAAGAGGGGAACTAAGGTGTCCTTAAAGGTCTTGTAAAACTCAGATGTTAAGCCATCCGGACCAGGTGATTTTTTGGGAGCAAGCCCCTCAATCACCAGACTGACTTCCTCTTCACTGATCATTTCCGTCAAACCGTCAAGAGAGGGGTCTACCCCTGGTTCAGGGACAGTTTCAGTCAGGAAAGCCGATATCTTATCACGATCAAGATCCCTCCTTGCCATGAGATGTGAGTAAAAGGATCTGACAACCTCCAGGATCCCTGATCTGGACCTTCTCAGAGAACCCGTACTATCAATCAGTCCTGACACAATCTTACTACTCACTGACATCCTGCAGTTTTTGTAAGGGTCGGGCGAGCGGTATTTCCCGTAATCCCTCTCAAAAACCAAAGATGCGTGCCTATCGTACTGACACCTCATAAGCAAAGACTTCACTCTGGAGATCTCCTCACGGCTACCCCCAGTCGAGACAAGACGTTCGAGTTTCCTCCTCAGGCCCTGATACAGGCGATACTTACTCAGACTCCTGAGGCTCGAGAGCTGGCGGAAGAATCTCCCCACCCTTTCCTTGAAGATCTCCCACCACTCAGACTTACTGCCGCAGAGATCCAGCAATGGTACCTGGCTCTGAACGAAATCCTCAAAGGACTGTCTTATCTCCGCTTCTTCCAAGAGAGACGAATTGAGCCTCCAGTAGCCCCTTCCCATTCGGGGGGTCTCTGCAACATTCAGAGAAAACAAAATCATACAGTGGTCGGAGAACTCCACCTCCACAGCGGACACGGCTGAAGAGACGGCTTCCTCCTTTAAATAAAACCTGTCTATTCTAGACCTACAACTAGCCCTATGATAGGTGAACCCCGGGTGGCCTGGGGTGTGCCGGATGTGGACATCCACCAGACGAGCCTCACTAGCTATTTTATTAAGCGCAATGCTGTCGTAAGTCAGCTTGTCCCTGGAACCTCCCCTATCCTGGGGCCTCGTGACAGTATTGAAGTCCCCTCCAAAGACCACCTGCCGACTTGTAAAAAGATAGGGCTTGATCCTCATGAAGAGACACTTACGGTCCCACTTGGACTGGGGACCATAGATGTTAATTAGACGAAGTTCTTGTCCCCTCATGAGGACATCCAGGATCAGGCACCTCCCCATTTCTAATTCAATAACCCGTCGGCATTCTACCGGTGCAGTAAAAAGGACTGCCACCCCGCTATACGGCTCGGCCGCAAGAGACCAGTAGGAGGATCCGCGTCGCCACTCCCTTTTAGCTTTAAATACAGATGCCAAATCTGGCAGCCTGGTCTCCTGCAAAAACAAAATGTCAGCTTCAACCCGGCTGAAAAAATCAAAGGCCGCAAATCTAGCCGTATCTGACTTAATGCTGGCGACATTAATGGACGCCAGCGTCAACGGAGTGAGTGCCGCCATCATGGGTGATTGAATTAGATGGCTTTCTTTTCCCACTGCCCCCACCAACTTTTTCATCAGATGATGGCTTACCCCTCTTCAAACAAACAGATGTGTCCATTTCACCTCTGCCCTTGTGCTCTGACTCCAAGCCAGCCCCCACCCCTGAGGACATGTTTTCCCCAGTAGAAGGAGGCTCGGCGTCCCCCGCAGGCCCAGGTGTCACCGCGACTCCCGAAACCTCCCCACCGGCTCCCTCCCCTGAGGAGGGGGAGGTGTCACCAATGGCTTGGAACCGGTTTGAGAGACTAATCAGAGGGGGGTTGGTTGTACCTTCCTTTGGCATCTGGCGGGTGGGAGAAGATCTTAAATCTCCCTTTTTCCCTGTACGTTTATTACCCTGCTTTTGCCATCCCCCACTTCCCCCGTCATGGGGGGATAATGAGGAGATGGCACCTTCCTCTTCCTGGATCCTCCTAATTTCCTCATCCAGCTCACTGTCCCTTTGGGCCTCAGCAGTAGCAGCAGTCTCAGGGGTGAGATCAGGGGTCATCCCAGCTTCCCCAGTTGCCTGAGGTTCCCGGGATTCACCCATCTCCCTCTCCCTTCGGCGATTTTCCTGACGCCTCAGTTGGGCAGGCGTCTTTTGCTTACTTTTCTTCCCTGGCCCCTCTGTTCCTTCACTTCTGCCAGCCCCTGCCCCAGTAGAATTGGCCTCACGGCTTCCTCCCGCCGGGGCATTGACCGCATTGGCAAAGGAATGAGGGCAGCGACTGAATGGGTGACCTAAGTCACCACACAGGTGACACCTAATCTCTGCACATGATGCAGCGAGGTGGCCAATCTCCCCACACAGCGCGCACTTCTGTACAGTGCAGTTAGCACTGAAGTGTGTGGGGCTGCCGCATCTGTGACAGAGCTTCGGCTGACCCTGGTAGAAAATCTGGATGCGATCCCTTCCAAGGAAGGTGGCAGATGGTATGTGAGTAACTGTGTTTCCTAAAAGCCTAAGTTTTACCATGAACGTCCAGGCCCCAGACCAGATGCCATGTTCATCCCTGTTCTTCTTGGGAACCTCCACCACCTCCCCATATCGGCCGAGCCACGTCATGATGTCAATACACGAGAGTGACTCGTTACGGGTTAGAACGGTCACCCTCTTCACATTGTTCTGACGAGACACTGCCTGGACGGCAAAATCTCGCCAGCTGGGCTCGTCCTTTGCCATCTCATAGTTCGACCAGAAGAGCTCAAGTCCCTCCGGCCGAACAAAGCTGACATCGAACTCAGGGGTCCCATAGGGATGTATCAAGGCGTAGATGTCTGTCGCCTTGAAGCCCATCTTTAGAAGGAGCTCAACAACTTCTGATCTTGAAGGACATGTATCACTGCCCCTCCACCTCAGACGGACCACATTCCTACGGAGAGCACCCTGCCCAGCTGTCGGGAGGGACCACGTGGTCTCCCCGCTCCTTTGCTCTCGGAAGGCTGAGAGGCCATGCCTATCTATCCAAAAGGATAGATCAACCTCCCTCCCCTCTACATTGATTGTGCTCTCCCCTCTCTTTAGAGCCTCCAGAAGACGCCGCTGCAAAACGCCGTCCCCAGAGCCAGAGGACAAGGAGGGTCCCCTACTCACCCCGGCCGTGACAGTAGCAAAACTGCGCACAGGGGCTGCCACAGCCGGGGGGGCAACCGGACCAGGTTCCACACCCTCCCCGCTTACCAAAGACCCTCCACCACCCACTTCCATATCTTCCATCCCCAAACCAGCCTTACTTACAACAGATTCTGCGACCTCCCTTCCTTCCCTCCTAACACCATTCACTCCACCATCCAAACCCCCAGACATATTTTTATTAAAAATAATTTTCTGCCCCCCACCTGCTCCCTCACTCATACTGGCTGAACCGGTGTGTTTTGGTGTAATTATTGGTACCTCAGCATCACTGGGCCCTGGGGTCGGAGCTGCCCCCAAAAGACAGACCACAGCCCCAACCCCACTTTTATCATTGCCCTCCGCTTCCTCAGTACTACCATTTACAACTTTTGGACGCCGCTGATCCATTACCGGGCGCCGCTGATCCAAACGCTGCTGATCTGTTCTTTCATGGCGCCGCTCATCTGGACCAGCAGCGCCAATACAAAACAAAGGCTTTGGCCTCAGTTCTTGACCTTCATTGGGAGGCGTAACCGTCATAGCTCCGACAGCTCCTTCATGCCTCTGCTGGCCCGAGGGAACAGCGTCATCAGCGGTTGGAGCCATCGGAGCTCCTGCAGCCATCTGTGGCGTGGAGCCACCCCCTCCTCCCATCAGGGAGCAAACTCCAGCGCCAGAGATTTTTCTCTCATCCTCCGCAGTAACCTTCCTGTCCGGCTTTTCAGCCGGTGTCGCACCAGCTCCATCCCCGTTACTGCAAACAGAGACGGAGCTCACCACCATATCGGATACCTCGCTCTCCCCTCTCTCCTGCACCGAGTCCACTGCAGGACACGGGCTGGGCTGAGAAGAGGGGCTAATACAGTGAGCCGGCCCTGCGGTCGACCCGGGGGTCCCAGGGAGGGGGGTGTATACATATCTTACCTGCTCCTGGAGCTTGGTCTTCTTAGCCTTTTTCTTTCCTTCCCCAGGCGTCTCCGGTGGCAACTCATCACCAAAGCATAAGTCCTGGAAACGCACTGGGGACTCCAGGAGCTGGATCTCCTCCACTAGGGCCCCTCCCGGGCCGCAGGTCTCATACTCATCCCCCGAGCCGCAGCTGGGTGACCTTGCTATTTGGCGTGCAGGGGGCCCACTGTACGGAATCTGCTCCTGCAGGCTGCCAGGTGGATCTTGCTGGTCATCATCATCATCCTCCTCCTGCACGACTGGTTCCTTCTCCACCTGGCTGTCAGGCTGCTGCCCCATCTGCCCCTTCTCCTCCGCCATCTTCCGAAAACGTTCCTCGTTTAGGAGTTTTTCCTTAAACGGGCCGCTTTTATCTCGGAGTACAGTCCGCCTTTGCTCAATCTCGCCAATGTCAGCTTGTAGCTGCTTTATTTGGCTCTCCAGCCCCTGCTTCTTCCTCTTTGGGGCCACTCCAACACAAGACCTCAAGCCGCGCAGCTCCTCCCGGAGCCTCCTCAGGGTCTTAGTCGCGTCTTCGTACTCACGGAGGTGGCTCATGACCCGGGATCCGTAGGTGGAAATGGACTCCCGGGCCCTCAGTACGCCCCAGCCTTCCTCCTCAAGATCTGCTTCACCTCCGTGAACACTCGGCTTTTGCTGGGCCCCGGAAGGGCCACTCTCACCCATGCTGGCATTCGGGTCCTCCTTAGCGGATCCAGCCTTGCGGCTCTTCCTACTACCCTCAGACTCAGGGGAGACAGAAGCCACATTACTGCGACTCCTGCCAGATCTTCTTACCCCTGAGTCCTCCATGCAGGCCAAACGCTGGCTTCTCCTGTCCCCTGAAGGCCTGCCGCTGGGAACAGGAGCCTGGGGCTTGCTTCCCTCGCTCATGCCTGAGAACCCACTCTCCCCCTGGGGAGGAGAGAGCCGGCCTCAGGTGGATAGATTTTCCTCCAAACGCTCAGGAGCAGCAGCAGCAGCTACACACAGCCACAGGCGACCACACCCACAGGTAATCGCAGCTCAGGAACAGCTGGTCCAGAGCTGCACTCACTATTCTGCTGGTGCAGTCACTGTGTACATACATTACTTATCCTGTACTGATCCTGAGTTACATCCTGTATTATACTCCAGAGCTGCACTCACTATTCTGCTGGTGCAGTCACTGTGTACATACATTACTTATCCTGTACTGATCCTGAGTTACATCCTGTATTACACTCCAGAGCTGCACTCACTATTCTGCTGGTGCAGTCACTATGTACATACATTACTTATCCTGTACTGATGCTGAGTTACATCCTGTATTATACTCCAGAGCTGCACTCACTATTCTGCTGGTGCAGTCACTGTGTACATACATTACTGATCCTGTACTGATCCTGAGTTACATCCTGTATTATACTCCAGAGCTGCACTCACTATTCTGCTGGTGCAGTCACTCTGTACATACATTACTTATCCTGTACTGATGCTGAGTTACATCCTGTATTATACTCCAGAGCTGCACTCGCTATTCTGCTGGTGCAGTCACTGTGTACATACATTACTTATCCTGCACTGATTCTGAGTTACATCCTGTATTATACTCCAGAGCTGCACTCACTATTCTGCTGGTGCAGTCACTGTGTACATACATTACTTATCCTGCACTGATTCTGAGTTACATCCTGTATTATACTCCAGAGCTGCACTCACTATTCTGCTGGTGCAGTCACTGTGTACATACATTACTTATCCTGCACTGATCCTGAGTTACATCCTGTATTATACTCCAGAGCTGCACTCACTATTCTGCTGGTGCAGTCAATGTGTACATACATTACTTATCCTGCACTGATCCTGAGTTACATCCTGCATTACACTCCAGAGCTGCACTCACTATTCTGCTGGTGCAGTCACTGTGTACATACATTACTTATCCTGTACTGATGCTGAGTTACATCCTGTATTATACTCCAGAGCTGCACTCACTATTCTGCTGGTGCAGTCACTGTGTACATACATTACTGATCCTGTACTGATCCTGAGTTACATCCTGTATTATACTGCAGAGCTGCACTCACTATTCTGCTGGTGGAGTCACTGTGTACATACATTACTTATCCTGTACTGATCCTGAGTTACATCCTGTATTACACTCCAGAGCTGCACTCACTATTCTGCTGGTGCAGTCACTGTGTACATTACATTACTTATCCTGTACTGATCCTGAGTTACATACTGTATTATACTCCAGAGCTGCACTCGCTATTCTGCTGGTGCAGTCACTGTGTACATACATTACTTATCCTGTATTATACTCCAGAGCGGCACTCACTATTCTGCTGGTGCAGTCACTGTGTACATACATTACTTATCCTGTACTGATCCTGAGTTTTACATCAAGACACGGAGGCTCCTATTGCTATCTCCTTCTTTACTTTCCACCAATAGCAGCAAAGAAGAAATTTACATAATCATAACAATAAAGGCCCCTCCCCTGACAGATCCTATAATAAGCAGTGTCCTCTTAGTAACTTCCTCTTTCTTTGCTGCTCCACCAAAGATAAGTTGTTTCTGTATTTTGTGGTCTGTTGTTATCGCATGGTGTATGAATGCCATTAATGTTATTACCCTGTGTTTTATTAGGGCTTGTCTATAATACATAGCCTTCTGCCCTTTTGCAGGGTTTGTTTTTTCCCCTCATTGTGGGTATATTTCTTACTCTGTGCTTTTATTGCCCCTACGCCTATCGCGTTTATCGTTTGGGGGTCTCCCCCCCCCTTTTTTCCCCCTGCGCTCCATTCTCATCCCTGCGTTTGTCTCCATTGTTTTTTCACTGCCGTTTTCCCTTGGGGTGTCCTCTGCGCCTCCCCTCCTTTCCTCCCATTGCATTACCTGCCCTCACGGCTCCGTTCCTCCCCGCTGGTTGTCGGCGCTACAGGTGTCCGCGGCAGGTCCCGCTTCGCTTCCCGCGGCTCCGAGATCTCGCGAGATCTCGGCGGCCATTTTGGGACCTTCCGCCCGTCCTCTCGCGGGATTTCGATCGTCACTTCCGTTCCTGTGTTCAGTCAGTCGGCTGCTCCTGCTCCGGTTCGGCGGCGTCTGGGGTGATTAACCCCTCGTTAGGTTAGATCTTCCTGGCCAGTTCTTTGCCCATCTTATATTAGACCTCCCCATTAGGTTTTCGGCCTCCCGATTATTATATAAAAACTAGCCATATAATGTCATCTGATCGCTCCCCCTCTGGGTCTAATCCCCCCCCCATCCACTGGGGACCCCAGCATTCCAGCAATGAGTGCGCAGGCCCTAGAGCTTCAACGCTCGGTATCCAGCGCTATAATTGAGGCAATGGGATCCATGTCCTCTATGATCTCTCAAACCATCTCTCAGGCCCTAGCTGCCCATGCCCCTGGCCCCTCTGCTCAATCGCATGTGCTTACTAGCCCGCGGCCTACCATTGTTGAACCTCCTGCACCCCAGGAGACTATGATTGGTGTGATCCAAGCCACCCATGATAGCGCGCTTAGATCGCGCAAAAGAGCCTTGCCGCGTCAGGCAGAACGGACGCGAACGTGGAAATGTGCTAGAGCACAGACTAGCGATGTGGATTCGGATATTGAATCCGATATGGAGGCTTACGCGGAGGCGAGCGGCCACTCCGAAGGAGAGATTGAGATGGTATCTGAGTTGCCAGGTGCCTCTAGTCCTAGACCATCCACCTCTGGTTCCGTGGGCGCGTCCACCGCTGCCCCTAACACGATTTCTACCCTGCTGGATCCCTCAGGCAACCCGTTGTTTGATCCTGATGCCCTCCACCACCCTAGGTTGGCTGAGTGGTTGCCGGTAGCTCATGTGAGTGATTACCTTGAACATTGGGTGCGCCGCCCTCTTAGTAAGTAGTGTTGAGCGCGAATATTCGAATCGCGAATTTTTTTCTCGAATATCGCAATTTCGAGATTTCGCGAATATTTAGAATATCGTTCTATATATTCGCGAATTCGAATATTCGTCTTTTTTTTTTTTTTTTTTTATTATTATAATTTTTTCCTTTCCCACTTCCCTAAAGTTGTTCTTACCTGTCCTTTGGATTCCTGGCTTCCTGGCTGCTCCAGTCAGTGGCGTTTTCAACTTACTGCTATATTCAATATTAGCTAAATTACAATCTAATCTATATGTGTATTTTACGAAATTTCGCAAAAGCCGAAATTGCGATGCGAGTAATATAATACGAAATAATCGCATGAAGATTTCAATTTAGCACTGCTATATTCCATATTCTAGCCTAATATGGAATATAGCTGTGCTAAGTTAGCACTGCTACATTCCATACTAGGCTAGAATATGGAATATAGCAGTGCTAAAGTTGAAATCTTCATGCGATTATTTCGTATTATATTATTCGCATCGCAATTTCGACTTATTCAAATGTTCTTATTATTGCTCTAACTTCGTCTTTTCGAAATTTCGTAATATTCTGAAAGACGAAGTTAAAGCAATATTACGAAATTTCGAAAAGACGAAGTTAGAGCAATATTACGAAATTTCGTAAAATACACATAGATTGTATTTAAGCTAATATACTGCTATAGTAATATTTTTTAATAGTGTACATATTTTACAAAACTTAAGTTCAGAAGAGGCAAAAAAAAACTTAGAGGAAAAAAAAGGGATTATAGCACTATATAAGCTAAATTACAATCTATATGTGTATTTTACGAAATTTCGTAATATTGCTCTAACTTCGTCTTTTAGAATATTCGTAATATTGCTTTAACTTCGTCTTTCAGAATATTACGAAATTTCGAAAAGACGAAGTTAGAGCAATAATAAGAACATTTGAATAAGTCGAAATTGCGATGCGAATAATATAATACGAAATAATCGCATGAAGATTTCAACTTTAGCACTGCTATATTCCATATTCTAGCCTAGTATGGAATGTAGCAGTGCTAACTTAGCACAGCTATATTCCATATTAGGCTAGAATATGGAATATAGCAGTGCTAAATTGAAATCTTCATGCGATTATTTCGTATTATATTACTCGCATCGCAATTTCGGCTTTTGCGAATGTTCTTAATATTGCTCTAACTTCGTCTATTAGAATATTACGAATATTCTAAAAGACGAAGTTAGAGCAATATTACGAAATTTCGAAAAGACGAAGTTAGAGCAATATTACGAAATTTCGTAAAATGCACATATTAGCCTAGCCATTGTCAATTAGCATAGGAACGTTGCCTTATACTATCAAGATAAATAATCGCAATACGCGAAAATTTTTATTCGTATATTATTCGCGATAATTGGAATAATTACGAATATTCGATTTCGACGAATATAACACGAATATTCATTCGAATATTCGCGAAATATCGCGAAATCGAATATGGCACCTCCCGCTCATCACTATTAGTAAGGAGGCGCGCAGCAAACTCCGTTCTGAATGCCCCAGACCATTGGTCCCCAATAAGGTCTGTGAAACGCCATCTGTGGATCCAAAAATGACACAGTTTTTGGCTAAGACCGGCTGGAATCCCCGTAAGGGGCTAGATTCCGCACTTAAGAGTTGTCAGGATAAACTCCTTGACATCTTTGGCCCCCTCGCCAAAATTTTTGAGATGGCCGAATCGGCCAGAGTGGACGGCTCTCCGGTAGACCCGGAGGAGCTTACAGGCTGGATTCAGAGGGCTATTTGTATTGCGGGCAGCACCAACTCCTCCCTGGCCATTGAACGGCGTAAAGCCATATTGTTTAAGATTGACCCGAAATTGGCCAACCTGGCTCTGACTGAGGCAGGGAAGGACGCACAAGGCCTGCTCTTCGGGGATTCCTTCATTAAGGACCTCAGCAGATATGTGGGAGCATTTACTGCCCTGGACAAGGCCCAGTCCTCAATGCGTAGGGTCTTTCAGGGACGGGTCTCCACTAGGGCCGGCAGTAGTAGGGGCCGTCTGTCCGGCCGTGCCAGTTTTCAGGCCCGCAGAGGCTCCTTCAACCAGAGACCGCCCTTCCAGGACCAAAGGAATCCTCCTCCGTTCTTTCCGGCCAGAGGCGGCCAATGGCGTTCGAGGTCTGTCCGAGGAAATCCCAATTTCCGAAAGTCCTTCGGTAAGTCTTCCCCCAGTGGGGGCTTCTTTGGTTCCTTGTGTAGGGGGCAGACTCCGTCTTTGTTTCCACGTTTGGTCCAGCATTACATCAGACCCGTGGGTTCTGACCACTGTACAGGGGTTCCACATAGAGCTCACGGGTTCACCAAACCTCATTCCTTCTCCCCCACCACTTCCCCTAGCCCCACCAGACAGAGAGCTCGTGGACTTAGAGCTGTTTTCCCTTTTTCAAAAGAGGGCGATAGAGAGGGCCCCTTCCGCCCCGAGGGGCGTGCTCAGCAACATCTTCCTAGTTCAGAAGAAAGGTGGGCAACTGCGTCCAGTGATAAATCTCCGGGCACTGAACTCTGTGGTGCGCTACCGCCACTTCAAGATGGAGGGTATTCACCTCCTTTGGGACTTACTGATCCCAGGGGACTGGATGGTGAAACTGGACCTCAAAGATGCCTATCTGACGGTCCCGATTGCCGCTTCGTCCAGGGATCTCCTGCGCTTCTTGTGGAAGGGCGAAGTGTGGCGCTTCACTTGCCTCCCGTTCGGCCTTTCTTCGGCGCCATGGTGCTTTACCAAGCTCCTGCGTCCGGTCGTTGCCTGGCTGCGGAGTCGGGGTGTACGTCTAGTCATCTATCTGGACGACATCCTCATTATGCATCAATGTCAGGCGGCGCTGCTTCGGCACCTTCAATGGACGTCGGACCTCCTTTCGGCTCTTGGTTTTCTACTGAACCCCGAGAAGTCCTGCCTCACGCCGTCTCGACGGATGGAATTCCTGGGCTTCACGGTGGACTCTGTTGCGGAATCTCTCAGTCTCCCGTCAGAGAAATTGCGGACGATCCGCAAGGAATTGAGACATGCCCTTTCAGCGTCGTCCCTGTCCCTGCGTCACCTGGCTCGCATTATTGGCCTGTTGGCCTCCTCCATTCAGGCGGTGTTTCCAGCCCCTCTCCATTATCGGGCCCTTCAGCGCCTGAAGATTGCTCACCTTCGTTCCGGGGCCTCGTTCGCGGACATGGTGGTTCTGGATCAGGAGGCTCGGGAGGAACTTCGTTGGTGGTTAGACAACTTGGAAGCCTGGAACGGCAGAGCGATCTTCGGATTTCAACCGGAATTCACGATAGAGTCGGACGCGAGTCTCCTGGGCTGGGGTGCCCACTGCGAAGGTGTCTCCACCGGGGGTCGGTGGTCGGAGGCCGAGAGCCGTCTTCACATCAACGCTCTGGAACTCCTGGCAGGCTCGTTTGCCATCCGCAGTTTCTCCAATGGCATGGCGCATGCCTGCATCCGATTACGCATGGACAATGTGTCGGCGGTCCGCTATGTCAATCACCTGGGCGGCACCCAGTCGGCTACCTTGGCGCGACTGGCGAAGGAGTTTTGGTCCTAATGTCTCTCCAGGGACATCATGGTGCAGGCGGAGTACCTTCCGGGTCTACACAACGTCCGGGCGGATTGGAGTTCCCGCTGCTTCACGGACGGCAGCGACTGGAGGCTAGCGCCGGAGATGTTCTCCACGATCTCGGATACCTGGGGCCCTTGCGCCGTGGACCTCTTCGCGTCACGGCTCAATACTCACCTTCCCAGGTTCTTCAGCTGGCGCCCGGATCCGGAGGCGGAGGCGGTGGATGCGTTCCTTCAGGACTGGTCTTCGGCTCTGCAATACGCGTTTCCTCCTTTCGCCATGATCCCGAGGATGCTGCTGCAGGTTCGTCGTCAGGTTGCAGAGTTGGTGGTGGTGATCCCCTTCTGGGGGACTCAAGCATGGTACCCGGTCCTCCTGGAACTCCTGACGGACGTGCCTCTCCTCCTTCCGGGTCGGACGGATCTCCTCCAGGGCCCTCTGGGTGCTCCTCACCCCCTGCTGCTCGACGGCTCCCTTCAGCTCCTGGCGTGCCGGATCTCCGGACTCCCGGAGAGGTCGCAGGCATTTCGGAGGCAACTAGACGCCTCCTGGACAACGCTTGGGCTCCCGGCACCCGAAAATCTTACCGGGCAGCTTGGGGATCTTGGGTTAGCTGGTGCGTGGAACGAAACCTTGATCCCGTTTCGGCGCCTGTGACCCATTTGCTGCAGTTCCTTACATCCCTTTTTGAGGCGGGAAAGGCTTATCGGACCATTAATTTGTTCCGTTCGGCGATTTCTTCGACTCATCAGGGTTTTGATGGCGTTCCGGCGGGTCAACACCCTTCGGTGTCACGCCTGCTACGTGGATCGCGCTTGGCTCGGCCTCCTCGGCCTCGCTTCACCACTACGTGGGACGTTTCCCTGGTCCTCTCTTTTCTCTCTGCGTGGCCCGAGAACGCGGCTCTTTCTCTCCGGCAACTGTCTGCCAAGTTGTTGACCCTCTTTTGTCTCATTTCTTGTAAGAGGGTTTCCGATGTCAGGGCTTTGGATCATGACGCTAGGTCCTTTTCTCCCGAGGGCGTCACGTTTAACATTACGCGGCGCACTAAGACTAATATTCGGTCTGTCTCTTATCCCTGTTTCCCGTCTTCCCCGGCGCTCTGTCCGGTAGCCTGTTTGCGGGAGTATGAGTCGCGTACTAGGACTCACCGCTCTGCAGACGTTCCGCAACTGTTCCTCTCCATCCGCCATCCTTTTGGCCCGGTGTCTAGTCCCACATTGGCGCGTTGGATGAAGTGGGTCATGTCCCTGTCTGGGATTGATACGGCGGTCTTTACCGCTCATTCGGCCAGGGGCGCGGCTGCCACTGCCCTGGCCGTTTCGGGGGCTCGTTTGGAGGACATTTTGCGTTTGGCTGACTGGTCTACGGCCACAACGTTCAGAGAATTTTATTTTCGTCCGCCCCCTCATGTGTTTTCATCGATTATTGATCAGCTTTGAACTTGCAATATGAGCCTCCGTGTCTTGATGTAAAACTAAATGATTTTCCTATTTCATGACGTAAAGTCATAGTTTTATTAAAGACACGGAGGCGAGTATTGCCCGCCCTGGGTTGTTCCTGCCCGCCCTTTTGTGGTTTTAATTTATTGGACTGTTTACATTGTCGTTTATGGTTATTTATTACGTATACTTACATAGTTGTATTACTGACTGTTTATGGTTCTGTTTTCAGCGACCTTATAATATACGACCGTTTCCTGGGTCGGTTTTTGTTCAATTTCTGCCTGACTCTTACACTGGCTATATTATTTGCTTTGTTTCAGGTTGAAGGTTCCACGTCGTATGGACTTCTGCGTTGTTCCCGGTTTCCGGAGGTGTTAGCCATGTTGGCTTGAGTTCTACGGCGTGATGGACTGGTTGTTTATCATTCTCGGGTCCAGTTCCAGTTTCCGGTTTCGGTTCCAGTTCCGGTTATGCAGTTGGTGTTTCGGTTCCAAAGAAAGAGGAAGTTACTGAAGAGGACACTGCTTATTATAGGATCTGTCAGGGGAGGGTCCTTTATTGTTATGATTATGTAAATTTCTTCTTTGCTGCTATTGGTGGAAAGTAAAGAAGGAGATAGCAATACTCGCCTCCGTGTCTTTAATAAAACTATGACTTTACGTCATGAAATAGGAAAATCATTTAGTTACATCCTGTATTATACTCCAGAGCTGCACCCTTTATTCTGCTGGTGCAGTCACTGTGTACATACATTACTTATCCTGTACTGATCCTGAGTTACATCCTGTATTATACTCCAGAGCTGCACTCACTATTCTGCTGGTGCAGTCACTGTGTACATTACATTACTTACCCTGTACTGATCCTGAGTTACATCCTGTATTATACTCCAGAGCTGCACTCACTATTCTGTTGGTGGAGTCACTGTGTACATACATTACTTATCCTGTACTGATCCTGAGTTACATCCTGTATTATACTCCAGAGCTGCACTCACTATTCTGCTGGTGCAGTCACTGTGCACATACATTACTTATCCTGTACTGATCCCGAGTTACATCCTGTATTATACTCCAGAGCTGCACTCACTATTCTGCTGGTGCAGTCACTGTGTACATACATTACTTATCCTGTACTGATCCCGAGTTACATCCTGTATTATACTCCAGAGCTGCACTCACTATTCTGCTGGTGCAGTCACTGTGTACATACATTACTTATCCTGTACTGATCCTGAGTTACATCCTGTATTATACTCCAGAGCTGCACTCACTATTCTGCTGGTGGAGTTTACATCCAGGCTGTTGGGTGCAGGTCACACACCAGACGCCCAGGGGTGCACCACCAATGAGACGAGGTGAGGTGATCGCCTCAGGCAGTACCAGGTAGGGGCAAGAGGGGGGCAGCAGAAGGGCCATGGGCAATAAGTGCTTTCATTGTGGAAAGGGTCACCTGTACATATTTAACTGCATCTCTGTCCTTAGGACACCACTACAGTTGAATGCTGCTGCAGAGCGATGTCTCCCTAGCCCACCGTTTCCTCTAATAGGCGTGGTAGCTCCTGTGGTCTGTCAGAGGCCGGTGTCACCATGATCGGGCTGCCTGAGCCGGGCTGCACAGAGCTCGGGGCACAGACTAGAAGAGGTCCGTGTCTTGCACTGCATCGCTGGCAGCAGAATGGAGGCAAGGACTGGAGTCTATTATTTTTATTTGGCAGCATGGTGTTGGGCCACAGTGGTGGGGGTCATTATTTTGTAACTGGAGAAAGCACTATGGGGACATTGCGGCTGTAAAAAGGTACATTTTTGTACTGGCACCTATTATAAGTGGGCCACTATGGGGACATTTGTTCTACATCGGGCACTAAAAGCGTTTTTTTTTTGTACTGGCACACGTCATAAGGGATAATTATTTTGTATTGGCACACGTAAGTGGGTATTTTTTGTACTGTCACACATTATAAGGGGTCATTTTTGGTACAGGCACATATAGGTGGAATTATTACTACTGGGGGCACTATGGGGGCATTATTACTTCTGGGGGCAAAATAAGGGACATTATTACTATTGGGTGCACTGTTACCACATAGTGCACTCTGGCTGACAATTATTACTATTGGTGGGATTTTTGGGAGGACTGTTACATCGGGAAGCACCCTGGCACAGTGTCAGCTTAGGAAAATTGTTTTTGGAGGACACTATGCTCAGGGCACTATAAGTGTCAGGGACACTATTTGCTGGGTGCAGGTATTTTTTAGGGCACTGTGTGCCAATAGTGATCAAAGGGGAACTATCTGTGTGGTACCAGTATTTCCAGAGGGACTGTTTCTGCAGTATAGTATTGGGGGGCACAGTGGGCACAGTATAGGGGTTGGCAGGATGGGGTGTTCAGAAGGTGGGAGGATGATGGAAAAGTAGGAAACTAAGATGTCTGACTGAAAGAAATCATCATGGCGGTCTGGTCTGAATGGAGAAGATGAGGACATAGAACATCTACATCACTGGATGTGAGAGGTATGTGGCGGTGTATTACCCTGTATGTTTTGTAGCAATGTATGTAATATTTTCCAACAGTAGGGCTGGAAGGAAGGGGTTAGGGTACTTTCACACTTGCGGCAGGACGGATCCGACAGGCTGTTCACCATGTCGGATCCGTCCTGCGGCTATTTTGCCGTGCCGCCGGACCGCCGCTCCGTCCCCATTGACTATAATGGGGACGGGGCGTAGCTCAGCGAAAGGCCGCCGGACTAAAATGACTGCATGTCAGGCTTTTCAGTCCGGCGGCTTTCGCCGTGCTGCGCCAGAGCTACGCCCCCGTCCCCATTATAGTCAATGGGGACGGAGCGGCGGTCCGGCGGCACGGCGAAATAGCCGCAGGACGGATCTGGCATGGTGAACAGCCTGTCGGATCCGTCCTGCCGCAAGTGTGAAAGTAGCCTAAGGTTAAGAAATTGGCTTAGGGGTGGGGGGGCCGTTTCAGCAGCAGTAAGGCTAGGAGCACCCCTGCAGACGCCACATTAGTAATGCCCCTTTAAACAGGTTGTCTCATCAGAAAACAGTTGTTAGTTCGGACCCCACCAGGGCGTTTAGATACATGGATTGTACAGTGAAGGAAAACCGTCCAATATATGACATCTCCGCACAGCCTCCCGCAGCGTTGTGCCTCCAGCCTCCCGCAGCGTTGTGCCTCCAGCATTCCGCAGCGTTGTGCCTCCAGCCTCCCGGAGCGTTGTGCCTCCAGCCTCCCGCAGCGTTGTGCCTCCAGCCTCCCGCAGCGTTGTGCCTCCAGCCTCCCGCAGCGTTGTGCCTCCAGCCTCCCGCAGCGTTGTGCCTCTAGCCTCTCCAGATGACAGTGCCAAAAGTTGACTCTCCATGTAATGTGGAAATGATATGCGTCCTCACTATCTACTGAATAGCGCACAGCGAAGCGAGGGGGGGCAGTAAATGAGGATATGTGCAGCAAAAGTGTAATTATACCGCATATGACATACAGCAGTTACCGTATTTTTCGCCCTATAAGACGCACCTAGGTTTTAGAGGAGGACAATAAGAAGAAAAATATTTTTCATCAGACCTCAATGTTAATAAGTCCCCCAGTCAGACCTTAGATCAGACCTCCATGTGACTGACCCCCATGATGAGATCAGATCATCGGACGCCTCCACTCCCAGGATCCAGATCTTCTTCGCTGCGCTGTGACCCAATGCGCACAGCTGTGCCGACGTCCTCATGCTGTGTGCAGTCACGGCACAGCGAGCGGCCGAGAAGCAGGAAGCGGTACAGAGCCCGGGGAGTGCTGCATTCACCTCTTCCTGGTCCTCCTGTAATAATGGAAGTGCTTATTAGTATTCACCCCATAAGACGCAAAAAATAAGGTAATTTCTTGTACATAGCAGACTGTATTATAGTAGTGTCACGACTGTGACTGATCCAGACAGGTCTGGGAGGAGAAGGTCGCAGCGACTTGCTACTCGCGATAGCTTGTGAGTTTGCTCTGTGGTTCAGGGTATGTCATCAGGGTTTTGCCTTGTGAACCTTTTTGTCCTGACTGGGAGTTTGTAGGCATCCTTCTCAGGTGAGTCCTGTCTGCCACTCCCAGCTACTATATTAGTTTCAGTTTCACTTGCAGTCATTGCCAGATATAGTCCTTACTTCCAGTGCTATTCTGACCTTTGAAGGAGATCGTTTGATGGTATTGCTGTGGAGCTCTCGTCCGGTGTGGACCGTCGTTACTGGGATCACCTTCTCTGCTCGTGACTGGATAAGTCTATCTATGTTTGATTGTTTGTTTGTTTGTTGCTGTCTTCCCCTGTTGTTCTCCTAGACGTGAGTGATGGTGACTAGTGCTCCCATCTGCCTTTCCCCAGTCTAGTCTTGTTAGGGTGACTGAGGGTTTAGGCATCCTGCTCGCCGCACGGGTTCACACCCCGTCTAGGGTATCAGGACAGACAGGTGCCAGCTTAGGGTTAGTCAGGGGTGACCGTTCTATTTCCCATCCGTAGATAAGGGTCCCCCTTCCCCTCCGTCTGGTGCGACACGACTGCTGCTGGGATAGCGGTCGTGACAAGTAGTTATATTCTTGTACATAGGAGCAGTATTATAGTAGTTATATTCTTGTACATAGGAGCAGTATTATAGTAGATATATTCTTGTACATAGGAGCAGTATTATAGTAGTTATATTCTTGTACATAGGAGCAGTATTATAGTAGTTATATTCTTGTACATAGGAGGCAGTATTATAGCAGTTATATTCTTGTACATAGGAGCAGTATTATAGTAGTTATATTCTTGTACATAGGGGGCAGTATTATAGTAGTTATATTCTTGTACATAGGAGGCAGTATTATAGTAGTTATATTCTTGTACATAGGAGGCAGTATTATAGTAGTTATATTCTTGTACATAGGGGCAGTATTATAGTAGTTATATTCTTGTACATAGGAGCAGTATTATAGTAGTTATATTCTTGTACATAGGAGCAGTATTATAGTAGTTATATTCTTGTACATAGGAGGCAGTATTATATTAGTTATATTCTTGTACATAGGAGGCAGTATTATATTAGTTATATTCTTGTACATAGGAGCAGTATAATAGTAGTTATATTCTTGTACATAGGAGGCAGTATTATAGTAGTTATATTCTTGTACATAGGAGCAGTATTATAGTAGTTATATTCTTGTACATAGGAGCAGTATTATAGTAGTTATATTCTTGTACATAGGGGGCAGTATTATAGTAGTTATATTCTTGTACATAGGGGGCAGTATTATAGTAGTTATATTCTTGTACAGAGGAGCAGTATTATAGTAGTTATATTCTTGTACATAGGAGGCAGTATTATAGTAGTTATATTCTTGTACATAGGAGGCAGTATTATAGTAGTTATATTCTTGTACATAGGGGCAGTATTATAGTAGTTATATTCTTGTACATAGGAGCAGTATTATAGTAGTTATATTCTTGTACATAGGAGCAGTATTATAGTAGTTATATTCTTGTACATAGGAGGCAGTATTATATTAGTTATATTCTTGTACATAGGAGCAGTATAATAGTAGTTATATTCTTGTACATAGGAGGCAGTATTATAGTAGTTATATTCTTGTACATAGGAGGCAGTATTATAGTAGTTATATTCTTGTACATAGGAGCAGTATTATAGTAGTTATATTCTTGTACATAGGAGCAGTATTATAGTAGTTATATTCTTGTACATAGGAGCAGTATTATAGTAGTTATATTATTGTACATAGGAGGCAGTATTATAGTAGTTATATTCTTGTACATAGGAGCAGTATTATAGTAGTTATATTCTTGTACATAGGAGGCAGTATTATAGTAGCTATATTCTTGTACATAGGAGCAGTATTATAGTAGTTATATTCTTGTACACAGGGGGCAGTATTATAGTAATTATATTCTTGTACTTAGGACAGTATCCGAATTGTCAATCCGAGCGTCGTCAGTAGGATGTGCTGCAGAAATGAGTCTGATCCACGGAGGCCTCACTGACCAACTAACAGGAATTACTGCTGTTTTATACATACACATGTAATGTATGTGATACTACTTCTGGGTCAGGCTTACCAGCTATGATAAGTGAGTCCAGCCTTTTTCCATTGCCTGTTGGGTGTCTGCATTAGTGTGAAATCCACAGAGGTTTAGGCTGCTGCTTTGTGATGGTCTACATGCTTTACACTGCAGCTCTGCTTGTTCAAATTGTCTGCTATGTATAAACTGATGCCCAGCAGGACATCAGTAGATAGAGAAATTAATTTTATTACAGCATGAACTAAAGGATTATAATAAACCACTAGAGCTCCATAGAGGACAAAAAATAATCAGGTAAATGCTGTAAATCTGATTGAATTTTAATAGGTATTTTCCAAAAAATGCTGCCCGTCACCTCCACAGCTCATTTCTTATGTTGCGTCAGGCTCTTTTTCTATTGCTGGGCTGTGATGTGGTCCATTACAGCACAACGCTAGTTAATCCCCTCTTGCACCAGGTTACAGAAAACGTATTATGTCCTCCTAAACTTTTCCAGTAAGATATCACGGAGCACCACTAGGTGGCAGTGCAGCTGTAGGAACCATTATGGTTCTGCCGCACAAAGTCGTGACAATGTTTTCCTGCCCCGGATATAACTTTATTCGTATGTGAACATATCATTGATGACATGGCGGGTAATTACATGCAGCTTTGGACAATGCCTTTTTGATCACATCACGGGGGATATGTATCACGATTAGAGATGAACAAATCGATTCTAATAAATAAAATTATTTCAAAATTAGCCTCCAGGAGCACCAAGGGGCTGGCCCTGCTGCTCAAGAACCCCCCTCACCCCATCCCCCATGATTTACAGAGTCAGACATCTCGCCTGGCACGGTCAATCTTGCGCTGATGCCTTTATTCCAAGTATCAGCAGAAGTGCAGAGTATCTGTTGCTGATACCTGAGCAGCTCATATACCAACTGTGCATGCGCCTCTGATGTCTGGAGGCGACTAGAAGTGGAGGCGGCACTCCTCTGAACTCGCCGCCTCCACTTCTAGGTGCCCCCAGATGTCAGCGACACATGCGCAGTCATGAACTGCGCTGCTCAGGGGACAGCAGCAGATCCTCTCTGCTTGCGCCGATACTCAAAACTATGGGTCAACAGGGACAGGCCTAGATATCTGGCATTTATGGGGGAGTCTCTTGAACCCCGGGGGCAGCCCCTCTGTGCTACAAGAGATGATTTTGTATAAATTAGATTTTTTAAAATTGATTTGTTCATCTCTAGTCACGATGGGATTTTGACAGAGGTGTAGCTGTCACGGACCCTCCCGCGACAGGTGGCAGGAGATCTGTGAGACTGGCAACACGTGGTTTGATCTGACAGGTTTTGCTTGTGGATCAATAGGCATCTGTGTTGTGTATGGTAATGGCCACACTCTTTGCCTCAGGTGTTGCTGATGTCGACATTTAACCTTCCTTATTTATTGTTGCTTTTCCCCAATGCTGTGTGGTTTATAGCTTCTGTTTCAGTTGTGGATAGCTGGTGTGTGGATCTCGCAGGAGTTCCTGGTGCTTCCATAGCCCCTTTGAAGTTAAGTCTTTCCTTTCCCCTTTTGTATTTTGTTTGGGTTTGGTGTGTTGCATTTTCCTATTGTTTGTATTAGGCCTGAGGGAGACTCCTGTTCGTCCTTCCTTTTGGAGGAACAGGTGGTGTTGTCTCTGCCATTAGGGTCCTATAGGGCTAGATAGGACTCTAGGTATTCCTGCGTATGAACTCGCCTACCTTTGGGGTCTGTTCATACTGGTAGTCAGTTAGGATTTTACTAGGACGTGTCCATCTTCCTTCCCTAGTTCTCAGGCCTGATTCCCCCCCCCCCCCTTCCCGCTTATGCTTGGTGTGGTGTTTCCCTCCCACACCGAAGCGTGACAGTATCTAGGGGTTCAGCAGACACCCCAAGTGGGCCCCCAACCTAGTGGGACTACAATGCGTGTTTACAATTGCAGAGGCGCATCTTTGTTTTCAGCGAGTCGCGCTCCACCTGCACTGCGCTGCTAGAGAGGGGCAGGAGTGGACTGCGACACAGGACGGGGCGTTGCCAAATTCTCAATCCAACCAACCCTGTTCTCAAGGCCTAGCGCTAAAAACATATTTACATGGACATTATAGTCAGTGCCATCAAATATATTATTATTATTTTGATTATATGTGCAGACTATATTATTATTATTATTAGAGATGAGCGAATTTCCTGTTATGAAATTCGTTTGCGATTCGTTTACTGGTAAAAGCAGAATTGCGTAATGGATTCCGTTACCACAGACAATAACGCAATTCTATGACGGAATGCATAACGGAATGCCTTTAGAGGCATTCCGTTATTCATTCCGTCATAATAGAAATATATGGGCTGCATAACGAGGGCAGTCCTCTCCTGCATAACGGAAACGGGACGGACCCGTTATGCAGCCCTTAGACTTTTAAAGGCGTTCCGTTATGCATTCCGTCGTAGAATTGCGTTATGGTCCGTGGTAACGGAATCCATAGCCCAATTCACCTTTTACCGGTAAGCGAAGCGTGAATTAATTTCAAAATATGAACTGATCTCTAATTATTATGATAATATGTGCAGATTTTTATCCAATCAAATAAATGATCCCACTCGCTCCCTTCCTCTGTCCTGCTCGGCTTTTTCGGCTTGTAGTGATGACGTCATCTCGCCAGGTTATTTGAACCCTGCTAAGGTGGTGAGATGCTGTTTGATGAGTCAGGTTAGTCTCCGGGGTCCCTGCACATTGGCTGTGACTTTGCTACATCAAGTATCAAATACAACTCTGCTACATCAATCTGCTATACCTGTCTCCAGTACGCTGCTCACAATTCTGCTACATCACACTGCTGTACGGGTCTCCAGTATAATGCTACAACACGCTATAATATATATAATGTTATAACTCTGTTACAATACTCTGCTATACCGGCCTCCAGTATGCAGCTACAACTCTGCTACATTACATTACTATACCGGTCTCCACAACACTGCTGGAGCCCTGCTACGCTGGTCTATAGTTAATGCTGCTACAACTCTGCTACACCGGTCTCCAGGTTATCTCAGCTTGTCACCTGTGGGGGCGCTGCAGGGAAACCAGACCCCTAAGATTACGGCTGATCACTGGGGGATCCTCAGCGTATTGTCGGGGAACCCTTCCATCGAACAGGGATTGTCTAAAGAGGAGGACCCCCTCAACTCTTGGCACACAAGTCTTCCACTTCATTATTGTGACAGAGAAATACAAAGCCTAAAGTGACCTCGGTCCAGACCTGAGAGCGTTAAGTGCCGCCATTACGGATCTTCTGCGAGAAGCAGACGCTGGAGAGAATGGACATAAGAGACTTGTCAGAAAATAACACCGAAAACCTGTTCACAAACCCCTCGGGGAACGGAGCAGCTGTTGTGATGCCAGCCGAGCCGCTAACAAGTGGGAAAGTGACACCTTACATGACAGCGCCGCCTGCCCCCTCATCACGTCTTATATAACCTGCTCCCATGAGCACCGGCACCGAGGAATGTACCTACCTCCCCTGTACAACGGCCACTGTCAGCCTCCATCATACGTTTTCCGCACCCGTCCTACCCCACCATGGATTCCTCACTGCACTCCTGGGTCACGCAGGTAGATAGAAGACCTCAACCTCTCCCGATCAATCATCAGACATCGTCAGATTAACCCCTTAACGATCCATGATGGATACAGCTGTCATGTAGGGCGGTGCATGTATTTTGCAGGTTCACGAGGTGCCAGCTGCTGACTCCTTGCCGCAGTGACCGGGATCAGAGATGGCTCTGATCCTGGTTATTTAACCCCTTAGATGCCTCAGACAATAGCGACTGCAGCATCCGAGGGGATAGATAGCAGGAGGTGGCCTCCCTTTATCCTCCGATTGAAGCCTCCACAGTGAAATCGCAGGGCTCCGATCGGTGGCAGCGACAGCTTGGGGTCTTGTGAAGGCTGCCAGACCTGTAAGCTGTCTGCAGAGCCAGGGAAAATCACATAGACTGCAGTAGTATTTTATTTATGGTGCAATCGAACAGAAGATTGCATGTTCAAGTCCTCTAAGTGAAAAAAAAAAAGTACTGTGCGTTTTCTGCTTTATAAGACGCCCCCCCCCACCCAACAAGTTGGGGGAAAACATCAGTGCGTCTTATAAAGTGAATATTAGCTCTTCCATTATGGAAGCATTCACTAGTATGCAGTACTCATACTCACTCTCCCTGATCTTCTCCAGGGCGCGCTGCACTGTCCTGACTATGCACAGTATGAGGACACAGTGCGCACACTATCACCTGGTGTACGCAGTCAGGTGAAGATCTGGGACTGTAGATCTGGGACTGTAGGAGAGACCACCAGACCAGCAGAGTAGTGTTGGAGCAGGAAAGGCAAGTTCATCTATCAATATGGGGGTCTGATCTAAGGTTTGATATGAGCATCTGATCTGAGATCTGATGTGGGGGTCTGATGTGACCTTTGATATGTTAGTCTGACCTGAGGTTTGATATGGGGGTCTGATGTCTGACATGGGGGTCTTATCTGATATGGGAATCTGATTTGAGGTCTGACATGGGGTATCTGATCTGAGGTTTGATATGGGGGGCTGATCGGAGGTCTGAAGAAGATTGAGGGTCTGTTTTGAGGTCTGATGACTTTTTTTAAAAATTTTCCTCCTCTAAAACCTAGGTGCGTCTTATAAAGCGATAGATACTGATGTCCCAATTTTATATATAAAAATAAATCTGATATGGGGATCTGATCTGAGGTTTGAGATGAATGTCTGATCTGAGATCTGATGTGGGGGTCTGATGTGACGTTTGATATGTTAGTCTGACCTGAGGTTTGATATGGGGATCTGATCTGAGGTTTGATATGGGGGTCTGATCTGAGGTTTGATATGGGGGTCTTATCTGAGGTCTGACATGGGGGTCTTATCTGATATGGGAATCTGATCTGAGGTCTGACATGGGGGTCTTATCTGATATGGGAATCTGATCTGAGGTCTGACATGGGGGTCTTATCTGATATGGGAATCTGATCTGAGGTCTGACATGGGGGTCTTATCTGATATGGGGATCTGATCTGAGGTCTGACATGGCGGTCTTATCTGATATAGGGGTCTTATCTGATATGGGGATCTGATCTGAGGTCTGACATGGGGGTCTTATCTGATATAGGGGTCTTATCTGATATGGGAATCTGATCTGAGGTCTGACATGGGGTGTCTGATCTGAGGTTTGATATGGGGGTCTGATCGGAGGTCTGAAGAAGATTAAAGGTCTGTTTTGAGGTCTGATGACATTTTTTATTTTATTTTCCTCCTCTAAAACCTAGGTGCGTCTTATAAAGCGATAGATACCGATGTCGCAATTATTTATATAAAAATAAATAAGCAATTAAAAAATAGAGATAATAGGTATAAAAATATTTATTTTTTTACAACATTTTTGGGGACGACCCTAATAATAAAATTAATCCAACAGGAGCCATAATCACCCCCAGAGACAGCAGCCCCGCATCGTGCCTGCAGCCACCCATAGTGCCAGCAGTCCCCCACAGTGACATCAGCCCCCCAGTTCCAAACAACCTTCCCACAGTGCCCTCAGCCCCCCCAATGCCAGCAGCCCCCACAGTTCCAGCCACACCCCCCCCCAGTACTAGAAGCCCCGCACAGTTCCAGCCACAAACATCCTCGCAGTGCCAGCAGACCCCACAGTTCCAGCAGCCTCCACACCCCAGTGCCAGCAGCCCCCCAAACCAATGCCAACAGCCACCCCCAGAGCCAGTAGCTCCCATAAAGGCAGCCCCCATCCATAGTGCCAGCAGCCCCCACTGTTCCAGGCCCCCCCCCCCGCAGTGTCAGCAGCCCCCCCGTGCCAGCAGCCCGCACAGTTCCAGCCACACACACCCCCGCAGTGCCAGCAGACCCCCCAATTCCAGCCACCCCCCCAGTACTAGAAACCCCGCACAGTTCCAAACCCCCCCCCGCAGTGTCAGCAGACCCCCCGTGCCAGCAGCCCGCACAGTGTGCCACACCCCCCCCACAGTGCCAGTAGACCCCCCAATTCCAGCCCCCCCCCCGCAGTGCCAGCAGACCCCCAATCCCAGCCCCCCCCCCCCGCAGTGCCAGCAGACCCCCAATTCAAGCCACACACACCCCTGCAGTGCCAGCAGCCCCTACAGTTCCAGCCACCTCCCACCAGTGCCAGCAGCCCCCATAAATGCAGCCCCCACCCCCAGTGCCAGCAGCCCCCACAGTATCAGACACACACACACCCCTTCCCAAGTGCCAGCAGCCCCCCCCCCCACCTAGAGATAGATAGATAAATAGATAGATAGAAAAAAAGAAAGATAGACAAACAGACAAAACTTCATATACTTACCAGTCTTCATCAAGTCGATAATCCAAAATGGCCGGTGATGAGGGGAGGGACAGGAAGTTACTGGGCATGCGCACAGACGTGAACGGTTTCTAACGGATCCGTGTCAAAGCAGAGCCAGGCCAAACGGATCCGTCCCCATTGACTTCAATTGAGAGTCAGGACGGATCAGTTTGGCTCTGCATCGTCAGGCGGGCACCAAAACGCTGCAGGCAGCCTCCAGAGCGGAACGGAGGCGGAACGGAGGCGGAATGGAGGCATTCTGAGCGGATCCTTATCCATTCAGAATGCATTGGGGCAAAACTGATCTGTTTGGAACCGTTTGTGAGAGCCCTGAACGGATCTCATAAACGGAAAGCTAAAACGCGAGTGTGAAAGTAGCCTGAGATACATGTCTCCTAAGACAGTATCATACACCATAGCATTCAATCCACTGGCTCAGAAGGCAGTATCACACATGACGGGCTTAGATACACTCGCTATCACTAGGAAGAGCACAGTGGATGTGTTTGCCTGATGAATTCCTTTAAGACGCTGACAACCGTTCAGCACTTTGGACAGCTCACCCCGCCACACAGTGTCACCGCAGCCTGGCACAGCTATGGACCTCTACATGTCCTGAGCAGTGGACTTCCTCCTCATTCTGCACAGACGCTTTACACTCTCACATGATGAGAAATCTAGAAGATATTATACAGCTTCAGGGCACAAAGCTTGTAAATCAAGATGGCGGCTTATAGTCAGCCTGTGAATATGGAGGCTGAAGGGCACATAATGCCAGGGGTTGATGATCGGCGAAGATGCCGATTGATGTATACGGTAGTAACTGAACAAAAAGGAGGAGTAGAAATAATCTCAGTGTTTGTCACGTCCGGGCGATGCTCACGTTGTAACCATATATCTAATTAATAAAACACAGGCAGCGCGCTCCTCGGTGACAGCTGCATACGGCATTACATTGCTTCACTTTCTTGATAAAAAGATGAGATCCCTAAGGAGGAGCTGAAGATCTGACTGTAATGTAAGGGGGCACTCAGAGGACAGAGGAGCAGGAAGTTTTATCTACCGCCACCGCTTTTATATACAGATCTACTGTTATTGCCTTGACGAGATTACTCTGTTTATTTAGTTCTTGTCTCCACCAGACTAATAGTTCCCCAGAGTGTCTGCTGCGTCCTGCTGTCTGCTCTCCTCATGTCTGCAGTGTAATACCGCACCAAGCTGAAGACAAAGGGAACGTTATAACCTTGTACATAAGAGTTGTATTATAGTAGTTATATTCTTGTACATAGGAGCAGTGTTATATTAGTTATATTCATGTACATAGGAGCAGTATTATAGTAGTTATATTCTTGTACATAGGAGGCAGTATTATAGTAGTTATATTCCTGTACATAGGAGGCAGTATTATAGTAGTTATATTCTTGTACATAGGAGGCAGTATTATAGTAGTTATATTCCTGTACATAGGAGGCAGTATTATAGTAGTTATATTCTTGTACATAGGAGCAGTATTATAGTAGTTATATTCCTGTACATAGGAGGCAGTATTATAGTAGTTATATTCTTGTACATACAAGCAGTATTATAGTAGTTATATTCTTGTACATAGGAGCAGTATTATAGTAGTTATATTCTTGTACATAGGAGGCAGTATTATAGTAGTTATATTCTTGTACATAGGAGCAGTATTATAGTAGTTATATTCTTGTACATAGGAGCAGTGTTATATTAGTTATATTCATGTACATAGGAGCAGTATTATAGTAGTTATATTCTTGCACATAGGAGCAGTATTATAGTAAATATATTCTTGTACATAGGAGCAGTATTATCGTAGATATATTCTTGTACATAGGAGCAGTATTATAGTAGTTATATTCTTGTACATAGGAGCAGTGTTATATTAGTTATATTCATGTACATAGGAGCAGTATTATAGTAGTTATATTCTTGTACATAGGAGGCAGTATTATAGTAGTTATATTCTTGCACATAGGAGCAGTATTATAGTAGTTATATTCTTGTACATAGAAGCAGTATTATAGTGGTTATATTCTTGTACATAGAAGCAGTATTATACTAGTTATATTCTTGTACATAGGAGCAGTATTATACTAGTTATATTCTTGTACATAGGAGACAGTATTATAGTAGTTATATTCTTGTACATAGGAGGCAGTATTATAGTAGTTATATTCCTGTACATAGGAGGCAGTATTATAGTAGTTATATTCTTGTACATAGGAGCAGTATTATAGTAGTTATATTCCTGTACATAGGAGGCAGTATTATAGTAGTTATATTCTTGTACATAGGAGCAGTATTATAGTAGTTATATTCTTGTACATAGGAGCAGTGTTATATTAGTTATATTCATGTACATAGGAGCAGTATTATAGTAGTTATATTCTTGCACATAGGAGCAGTATTATAGTAGTTATATTCTTGTACATAGGAGCTGTATTATAGTAGTTATATTCTTGCACATAGGAGGCAGTATTATAGTAGATATATTCTTGTACATAGGAGCAGTATTATCGTAGATATATTCTTGTACATAGGAGGCAGTATTATAGTAGTTATATTCTTGTACATAGGAGGCAGTATTATAGTAGTTATATTCTTGCACATAGGAGCAGTATTATAGTAGTTATATTCTTGTACATAGGAGCAGTATTATAGTAGTTATATTCTTGTACAAGGTACAGTATTATAGTAGTTATATTCTTGTACATAGGAGCAGTATTATAGTAGTTATATTCTTGTACATAGGAGACAGTATTATAGTGGTTATATTCTTGTACATAGGAGCAGTATTATAGTAGTTATATTCTTGTACATAGGAACAGTATTATAGTAGTTATATTCTTGTATATAGGAGGCAGTATTACAGCAGTTATATTCTTGTACATAGGAGCAGTATTATAGTAGTTATATTCTTGTACATAGGAGCAGTATTATAGTAGTTATATTCTTGTACATATGACCAGTATTATAGTAGTTATATTCTTGTACATAGGAGCAGTATTATAGTAGTTATATTCTTGTACATAGGAGCAGTATTATAGTAGTTATGTTCTTGTACATAGGAGCAGTATTATAGTAGTTATATTCCTGTACATAGGAGGCAGTAGTATCGTAGTTATATTCTTGTACATAGGAGCAGTATTATAGTAGTTATATTCTTGTACATAGGAGCAGTATTATAGTAGTTATGTTCTTGTACATAGGAGGCAGTAGTATAGTAGTTATATTCTTGTACATAGGAGGCAGTAGTATAGTAGTTATATTCTTGTACATAGATGCAGTATTATAGTAGTTATATTCCTGTACATAGGAGCAGTATTATAGTAGTTATATTCTTGTACATAGGAGGCAGTATTATAGTAGTTATATACTTGTACATAGGAGGCAGTGTTATAGTAGTTATATTCTTGTACATAGGAGACAGTATTATAGTAGTTATATTCTTGTACATAGAAGGCAGTATTATAGTAGTTATATTCTTGTACATAGGAGGCAGTATTATAGTAGTTATATTCCTGTACATAGGAGACAGTATTATAATAGATATATTCTTAACCATATTTCTTTTTATTGAAAGAAAAATCAAGGCCAAAGCCCACACATGACATTGCAATGATGACAATAAGGCTTCAGATGGTTATCAAGTATACATGTCATGTGTAAACATTACAAGCTATCATCGCCAATAATCAATAACTGATATCGAAGAAAAAGGAGAAAGAAAGGGGGAAGGGACAATCGGGGGGGGGGGGGGTGAGGAGGGAAGGAAAACATGGAAGTGAAAGAACTTCTGCTCTATTATGCAAAGTTTCTATGAGCTTTCCATGGAGACCACAATTTTAAGAAGCGAGAGCGTGAGTTTTTCTCCCAATGCGCAAGCTCCTCAAAACGGTAGATCTGGTCCACCTTGTCAGTCCACATGAGAAGGGTCGGTGGGGAATCATTCTTCCACAGAAAGGGGATAAGTAATTTAGCCGCTGTAAGCAGCATCGTTGGAAGATCATGCTTGGCGGGGGTGAGAGAGCTATTAGGGCACCATAATAGAACGAGCTTAGCGTCCAATGATATCTTAGTATTGCATATTTGGTTGACTAATGATGCTTCAATTGATTTCCAAAACGGTTGGATCTTATGGCAGAGCCACCAAATATGTGACAGAGAGCCAGTGCCTGTGCCACATCTCTAACACAATTCTGGGACTTCCGGGTTTAGTTTGTGCAAGAACTCAGGTGTCTTGTACCACCTACTGAGAAGCTTAAAGGAATTTTCCTGGATCCTCACACAACGATTGAAGCCGTGTGAATGGGCCAGGATAAACGCCTTCTCCGGCTCCGTAAGGGACAAGGAAAGCTCCCGTTCCCAGGAGGTCACATAACGTAGCTCCGGGGGTAGGGAGGACAGTATTTCTTTATACATCTGAGATAATGGTCTAATGGGATGCTTGGTCGCCAGAACTTTCTTCTCAAGCCAAGAGGGGGAGCTATTACCCATGAAAGGTCCAATACACTTTCTAATATCCCTTCGGAAATTTGCCAAATGGAAAAAAGGTGCAGCTTTGACCTCAGGGAGGTCCACTACTGAATCCCAGTTCAAACTGCCATCCGGGAGAAGGACATCCCGCAGAGAAATGTCAGCGAGCTTAGACCAAATTCCGGAGGGGTTTAACACAGCAGGGTGAATGTGGCTTTGTAGTAGGTTACGTGGCATACCGGGATTAGGAAAGTTAAAAATTTGAGACTGAACCATCTTGGACCATTCCACTAACATACCTTTCCAAACCGGGGAGGAGTAGTAGTGATTAGCCGAAATAGGCCTAATGCCGCACAAAGTAAGTATCTCTTGGTTTGTAAATAGTGCATTTTCAAGACGGGAGCAAAGGGAGTTAGATTGGCGAGACATAGTAGCTACACATCTACAGAGCTGCACAGCAGTGTAATAAAACTTCACATCTGGCATCCCAAAACCTCCAAACCTCCTCTCTCTTGTGAGAACTGAGTAAGCTATACGAGGCGATTTGCCGTTCCATAGGAAGCGTGTAAACACTCTACGGATTTCAGTGAAATATGAGTTTGGTAACCAAATAGGGAGGGCTTGCAGCAAATAAAGAAATTTGGGAAGAATAAAGGTCTTGATGTAGTTCTTTCTCCCTACCCAGGAGACAAATGGAAGTTTCAAATTTTGTAGATGCGTACGGACAGTTTTCAGGAGCGGTATATAATTAAGGGAAGCCAGATCCTGAACATTGGCCGATATATGAGTCCCCAAATACGTAATGTCTCTGGAGGCCCAAGTGAAATATAATAGATATATTCTTGTACATAGGAACAGTATTATAGTAGTTATATTCCTGTACATAGGAGCCAGTATTATAGTAGTTATATTCTTGTACATAGGAGGCAGTATTATAGTAGCTATATTCTTGTACATAGGAACAGTATTATAGTAGTTATATTCTTGTACATAGGAGGCAGTATTATAGTAGTTATATTCTTGTACATAGGAGCAGTATTATAGTAGTTATATTCTTGTACATAGAAGCAGTATTATAGTAGTTATGTTCTTGTATATAGGAGCAGTATTATAGTAGTTATATTCTTGTACATAGTAGCAGTATTATAGTAGTTATATTCTTGTACATAGGAGCAGTATTATAGTAGTTATTTTCTTGTACATAGGAGCAGTATTATAGTAGTTATATTCTTGTACATAGGAGGCAGTATTATAGTAGTTATATTCTTGTACATAGGAGGCAGTATTATAGTAGTTATATTCTTGTACATAGGAGCAGTATTATAGTAGTTATAATCTAGTACCTATGTAAGCCATGTACCGGGGTGGGCTCCCCAGGATACAGCAAAGTCACGAACGAGGAAAGCAACTCTGACACCAGCTTTTGCAAAAACTGACTTTTACTAACGCGTGATAATAAACACAACCACAAAAGCTGAGAACATAAAATAGATTTACATACACCCAGCCCGAAGGCAGAGACCCCTGTGTTTTACAGCACGGCACCCCCTTATGGATGCCAGCGGAAGTGTTGCGGTAATTTACCTACTGGCGGGCACAACTAAACTGCCTTGCTTTACATATTATTACCCTGAAACTAGCACGAACAATTGGTTGGGTGCTTAGTACGGGCTGGCCTGCGGCGCAACACAGCAGTTCACAATGTTACCGTGCTCTGTATTATTCCCCCTCCCATAACTAGTCCGGTAGCAGGTGCCTGATTATTACTCCTGAGCAAACTGGATAAAGTTTGTTGGGCTGTTTATTAGCTCCCAAATGTGCAATGTCCCTTTTAGTAATGGAGTCCTTGTAGTACCAGTAGCAACTCTTTAGACCTGACACAAAGCAGAGACCCTAACTATATAACTACAGGCCTGGTCTCAGTCTCTAGGCGCCAACACCGCAGTGGGATGCGTGCACGATCTTACCGACCCGGGTCTGCTCTTTATCCATTGATGTCTCTGAACCGAACAATCAGTCTCTCCAGCAAACATGAGGTCCCACAGGGTAATCAGCTTGTTCCTTAGCTCCTGTCAGACTTCCTGGAAACCATCCTCCTTTCCTTGGACAGGATCTGGGTCTTGGACAATGATCAGCTTCACTCACCTGCAGCTGTGGTAACAGAGGAGGTCCTCTCACTCCTGGATCCATTAGCTTTTCTGCTCATACACAGTTCCTCAGCTCCTAGCTCGATTCTAAGATGGCTTCTGCTCCTTCTCCATGCTCTGAAAAACCACACCTCTTATGAATATGGAAATATATATGCAGTCAGTCAGCTGTGACCTAGGAAACAGCAGCATCTTGTGGCCAAACAGAAGAACGTCAGTCCAGAACATTTAAAGAGGACCTTTCATGGTTATGAATTAATTGAGATAAATAGTTATGTAAGTAAGTTTTTGACAGGAAATTACATAGGTGTCTCCCAAAAGATAATAAGACGATGTACAAGAGGCATTATTGTGAAAAAAAAAAAAAAAAACATTTCTCAGCTTTTATTTACATTTGAGCAAAAAGTGTCCAGTCCGAAATTATTCATACCCTTCTCAATAATCAATAGAAAAGCCTTTATTGGCTATTATAGCAATCAAAAGCTTCCTATAATTGAGGACCAGCTTTTTGCATGTCTCCACAGGTATTTTTGCCCATTCATCTTTAGCAATGAGCTCCAAATCTTTCAGGTTGGAGGGTCTTCTTGCCATCACCCTGATCTTTAGCTCCTCCACAGATTCTCAATTGAATTCAAGTCTGGACTCTGGCTGGGCCACTCCAAAACGTTAATGTTGTTGTCTGCTAACCATTTCTTCACCACTTTTGCTGTGTGTTTTGGGTCATTGTCCTGCTGAAATGTCCACTGGTGCCCAAGGCCAAGTTTCTCTGCAGACTGCCTGATGTTGTCGTTAAGAATCCTCATGTATTGCTCTTTTTTCATGGTGCCGTTTACTGTGATTAGGTTCCCTGGTCCATTGGCTGAAAAACACCCCCAAAGCATTAGGTTCCCACCACCATGTTTGACAGTGGGGATGGTGTTCTTTGGGTTGAAGGCTTCTCCTTTTTTTCACAAAATGAATCAAACATCATTATTGTGACCAAACAATTCAATTTTTGTTTCATCTGACCATAACACAAAAGACCAGATGTCTTCTTCTTTGTCCAGATGAGCTTTTGCAAAGGTCAAGCAAGCTTTTGTGTGCCTTATCTGGAGAAGTGGCGTCCTCCTTGGTCTACAGTGTGCAGTGTCCGTTGGATTGTCTGCCTTGAGACATTACCACCAGCAGAGCCCAGATTTCACCTCTCTAACAATCCTCCTTGCCAGCACAGGTGTCACTTTTGGCTTCCGACCACGTCCTCTGAGATTTTCCACAGTGCGGAACATCTTGTATTTTTTAATAATACTTTGCACTGTAGCCACTGGAACTTGTATACATTTAGATATGGCCTTGTAGCCCTTTCCCGACTTGTGAGCAGCCACAATGCGCAGCCGCAGGTCCTCCCTGAGCTCCTTTGTCTTAGCCATGACTGTCCACAAACCAACTGCAGAGAGCTGCTGTTTTTCACCTGTTGAGTTGATTAAAACAGCTGTTCCCAATTAATCAGGGTAATTAGGATGCTTTAGAACAGCTTGGACTATTTGGAATGGTATAGAACTTTTGATTTTCCCACAGACTCTGACAGTTTGTGAAGGGTATGAATAATTTTGGACTGGACACTTTTTGCTCAAATGTAAATAAAAGATGAGAAATGTTTTTTCCCCCACAATAATGCCTCTTGTACATCGTCTTATTGTCTTTTGGGAGACACCGATGTCATTTCCTGTCAATAAATTACTTGCTGGTTGAATAAAAGTAACTTTAAGTCAAAATTTGCCAGGGGTATAAATAATTATGGGCAGCACTGTAATAAATATGAGCCCTAAGGTCTGTTAAGAACAGATAAACTGTCCATTTTTAACAGACTTTTTTTTCACTGATGCTTTTCTGAGAAATGGACATTAAAAACGGACCCATTCAATTGTATGGCGGCAGTTGGTCAGTGAAAAGCAGACAAGATAGAACATGTTGATGTGTGATGGCCGTTAAAAAAAACATCCATCACATGTCCATTTTTTTTACTGTCATGTACATGTAGCCTAAGGCCTTTTTATGCTACTTTTATATTTTTCTTTGCTACCATTTTAGGGTACACTATGTTTTTATGTAATTTATTAAAATTATTTTTTCCCCTTTTTTTTATACCATTCAGCAATCATTTTACATAATGTGATATATTTATAGAGCAGGTTGACACTGCTATGTGTGTATATTATTTGCTGCTTCGCATCAACCCCTTCAAGCAACAACCACTTTGGACCTAATGCCGGATTCCCATTTTTCAAATCTGACATGTGTCAGTTTATCTGGTGTTAATTTTAAAATGGTTTTACTTATCCAAGCCATTCTGAGATTGTTTTCTCGTGACACCATACTTCATGTACCGTATTTTTCGCCCTATAAGACGCACCGGCCCATAAGACGCACCTAGGTTTTTGGAGAGGAAAATAAGAAAAAAAATATTTTTAACCAAAAGATGTGCTTTTGGTGGGTTTGGAACTAATGGTGGTCTGTGGATGACGGACACTGTTAGGGTCCATTCACACGTCCTGTTTTTTTTCATCCTGAAAAACGGTTCGTTTTTTGCGGATCCGTTGTTCCTGAAAATGTTTCCGTATGTCATCCGTTTTTTGCGGATCCGCAAAAAACGGAAACATGTATACATTTCAATAATCAAATAAAGTTGTTTGGATTTCTTTGAAAAAAAATAGAAAAAAAAATAATAATAATTTGTTATGTGTTTCCAGGAACGGAATCCGCAAAAAACGGATGACATACGGAATGACATCCGAATGTCATCCGTTTTTTGCGGATCCATTGACTTTGTATTGTACCAGGATCCGATTTTTCAGGACAAGAATAGGACATGTTTTATATTTAAACGGACATGCGGAACGGAACAACGGAAACGGACAGCACACATTGTGCTGTCCGATTTTTTCCAGGACCCATTGAAAATGAATGGGTCCAGATCTGGTCCTGATCTGTTTCTGAAAAAACGGAACAGATCAGGAAAGAAAAAACGGACGTGTGAATGGACCCTTATGGGGGGATCTGTGGATGACGGACACTGTTATGGGGGGATCTGTGGATGACGGACACTGTTATGGGGGGATCTGTGGATGACGGACACTGTTATGGGGGGATCTGTGGATGACGGACACTTTTATGGGGGGATCTGTGGATGACGGACACTGTTATGGGGGGATCTGTGGATGACGGACACTGTTATGGGGGGATCTGTGGATGACGGACACTGTTATGGGGGGGATCTGTGGATGACGGACACTGTTATGGGGGGGATCTGTGGATGACGGACACTGTTATGTGGGGGATCTGTGGATGACGGACACTGTTATGGGGGGGATCTGTGGATGACGGACACGGTTATGTGGGGGATCTGTGGATGACTGACACTTATGTGGGGGATCTGTGAATGACTGACACTGTTATGTGGGGGATCTGTGGATGACTGACACTGTTATGGGGGGGATCTGTGGCTGACGGACACTGTTATGGGGGGATCTGTGGATGACGGACACTGTTATGGGGGATCTGTGGATGACGGACACTGTTATGGGGGATCTGTGGATGATGGACACTGTTATGGGGGGGATCTGTGGATGACGGACACTGTTATGGGGGGGATCTGTGGATGACGGACACTGTTATGTGGGGGATCTGTGGATGACGGACACTGTTATGGGGGGGATCTGTGGATGACGGACACTGTTATGTGGGGGATCTGTGGATGACTGACACTTATGTGGGGGATCTGTGAATGACTGACACTGTTATGTGGGGGATCTGTGGATGACTGACACTGTTATGGGGGGGATCTGTGGATGACGGACACTGTTATGGGGGATCTGTGGATGACGGACACTGTTATAGGGGGGATCTGTGGATGACGGACACTGTTATGGGGGGATCTGTGGATGACTGACACTGTTATGTGGGGGATATGTGGATGACTGACACTGTTATGGGGGGGATCTGTGGCTGACGGACACTGTTATGGGGGGATCTGTGGATGACGGACACTGTTATGGGGGATCTGTGGATGACGGACACTGTTATAGGGGGATCTGTGGATGACTGGACACTGTTATGGGGGGATCTGTGGATGACGGACACTGTTATGGGGGGATCTGTGGATGACGGACACTGTAAGGGGGATCTGTGAATGACTGACACTGTTATGGGGGGATCTGTGGATGACTGACACTGTTACAGGGGGGATCTGTGGCTGGCACTGTTACAGGGGGGATCTGTGGATGGCACTGTTACAGGGGGGGATCTGTGGATGGCACTGTTATATATGTGCCATCCACAGACCCCCCACCCCATAACCATGCCATCCACAGACCCCCCAGCCCATAACAGTGCCATCCACAGACCCCCCCCCCACCCCTTAACTGTGCCATCCACGGATCAGCCAACCCCCCCGCCGCCGCCCCCCCCAGTATACAAATATAAAATGTCTTATTCAATACAAATGTATTACATATGCTCCCTCACTCCTAAACTCCTAATAGTACCTTACATCCTATTCCTAATAGGTTCTGTACAACGCCGGTGTTCCGGCAGGCCGGGCGGCCGGCGCGTCACTCACTGACGTCACTTGCCTGCGCCGCCTGCTTCATTCATAGAGTAGGCGGCGCAGGCAAGTGAGATCAGAGAGTTACGCTGCCGCCCGCCCGGCCTGCCGGCATCGTACAGAACCTATTAGGGATAGGATGTAAGGTACTATTAGGAATTTAGGAGTGAGGGGGCATATCTAATACATTTTAATTGAATAAGATATTTTATATTGCTATACCGGAGCGGCGGGGCTATAGTACACTGACTGCACCGCCCCGCCGCTATTCCCGGCCCCCAGCTCCTCCTACCAGTCCCTCCCCCGGCCCCCGCTCGCTCTACATCGCATCCAGCGATGTTAAACCTGTCAGCATTCGCCCCACAAGACGCAGGGGCATTTCTCCCCATTTTTTGGGGGGGAAAAAGTGCGTCTTATTGGGCGAAAAATACGGTAAGTGGTGAATTTGAGTTGATATGTTTTACCTTTATTCATAAGAAAAAATCCAAAATTTGCAAAAGATTTGACAAAAAGTCGCTATTTTCAAAAATAGAATTTCTCTGCTTTTAAAACGGATAGTGATACTTCATAAAATAGTTATTACTTTACATTCCCCATATGTTTTCTTTATATTGGCATCATTTTGTAAATGTTATTCAATTTTTTTAGGAAGTTAGAAGGCTTAGAAGTTTAGAAGCTAATTTTAACATTTTTAAGAAAATTTCCAAAACCCACTTTTTTAAGGACCAGTTCAGTTAAGAAGTCACTTTGTGGGGCCTACATAGTAAAAAACACCCATAAATCACCACATTTTAGAAAATACACCCCTCATTTTACACCTCCCCTGATTTTACAAACTTTGCTAAACCCTTTAGGTGTTCCATAAGAATTAAAGAAAATTAGAGGGGACATTTTAAAATGTCATTTTTCAGGTAACACAGCAAGGGTTAACAGCCAAAGAAACCTCAATATTTATTACCCGGATTCTGCAGTTTACAGAAAAACCCCATATGTGGTCGTTACCTGCTGTATGGGCACACAGCAGGGCACAGAAGGAAAGGAGCGCCATATTGTTAACGGAGGGCAGATTCTGCTGGAATGGTTTTCAGGTGCCATGTCACATTTGAAGAATCCCTCAGGTAAACCTAGAAAGAAAACCTAAAGAAACTACACCCCTCACGGAATAAATCAAAGGGTGGAGTGAATGCTTTGGCTATAAAAATGAAAAAATAACTTTGATATCCAATAAAACGTTGCTTTATCCCCAAATTTTTTATTTTCACAAGGGCTAAAAGGAGAAAATGCACCTCACAATTTGTTATGCATTTTGTCCTGAATGTGGTCGTAAACCATAAATAATTTTTTGTGGAGGTGAAGTCGGCAAAAATGGCAATTCCGACAGTGTTTTTTATTTTAATTTTTTATGGGGTTCCTCTTGCAGTAAAAGTGATATGATAATTTTATTCTGTCGGTTGATATGGGTATGCCGATATCAAAATTATAGAGTTTTATCAGAGTTTTTTTTAATGTTTTATGACTTTTTTAGTATAAAATCACTTTTGTGTTAAAAATAAATGTATTTTACAACTTTTTTATTTTTTAACCAATGCTGTATATTTTATTGTTATCATTCTGCGGTACTTATGGCTTTTTGATCACTTGTAATTTTTTTTTTTTGTGGAGGTGAGGTGACAAAAACAGCAATTCCGTCATTGTTTTTAACAATATTTTTACAGCGTTCACCGCACATGAATAGTAACATGATACCTTTATAAATCAGGTTGTTACGGAGGCGGCGATACCAATTATGTGTCGTTTTTAATTTTTTTTATTTTTTAATAACTTATAAATGAACGGATATGGGTTATATGCCCTAAATGTCATTTGGAGTAGGGTTGTCTCCAAATGCGTGAAGGGGTTAATATGCCTGGCATATATTTGTATACTTTTCTTAAAGCTACTTTTTATTTTTTTTAAAGGGGTTTTCCAGTGTCATTAATGGAGTTTTCTGGGAGGGACATGTTTTAACATAGAGACACTGTATCGAGACAAGTCTTATTAGACTTGTATGCTCTCCATTAAATTTAAACCAATGACTGTAGAGTCTAAGGACTCGTTAGATATAAGATAATCACGCTACTACCAGATGATGGTGAATGGTACTGTTTATTGTTTATTGGTGGTAAATGTCCTCTTCGGTCCTTCTATGCCACTAGTGGATGGTGTGATCAACACTGAGGGCAGAGTCCAACAAGTTACCATTTTCTTGTTGATGTTGTTATCCGTTGGCACGCAGGAGAGGAAAAACCCCCTGTGGAGGAAACCTCTAGGGAACCATGGCGTAAGGACTACCCTTCCCTTGGGCACAAGAGGCAGCTTGTGGACTAGAAGCGCTGGCGGTCAATTCATTGACTCGTGGAAGAATCTTCATCGACTTCCTGCTGCTTCTCTGCTCCTGCTACTCTGCAGGTTATGACCCTCAGGTTACTCCTAGTGGCAGTTGGAAATGAAGCTGAAGGACCAGGACTGTTATATTACAGTACCGATAAGTCGTCAGGAGAGTACATAGAGGTCAGAGGTTGGAATTTGAGGCTCATACAAGGACAGCAATTCTCAGTGGATTTTCCTGGTGAGTGTGATGTCATCAAGAGGCTCTGCTATAACATGATGGTTTTCTCCCACTGATCTATTGCGGACATCTGTATATATAGTGGAGCTGCTCACTTCCAGTGGTTTATCCTCCTCCAGATCCTGTGGACGATCTCTCTCACAATTCTGCCAAATGTTCTGCCAAGAGATAAAATAGCATTGTAATAGTGGTAACCACCTGCACGTTTACCCTGTAGACCCATCAGCAGATTATAAGCTTCCATCAGTGAATGGACTCCACACCACACTCTGCTGATAGAATCACAGGTAATGGAGGGAACTTTCAATAATCCCCATATTTCCCTCTCAGTTACGATGACCCACCTGCGATGACGTATGACAGGTTCTTGTATTGGCTTTATGACCTGCCATCTGGCATTGGCAAAAGTGAATCCACAGAATAGCTTTTGATCTTTATCGGCCATTGGTGGCTTATCGGCTTCGGTGGAGGATAGGACATCATTTATTTTTTTCAATGTCATCACTGGTGGCTGTGGAGAGAAGATCCAAGATCCTGTGTTTAACAAGAAAGGGCACAATGGAACTTTACTACTACCCACATCTTCCCTGGATCCCGTACTTACTGGTCCTGGTTGGAATGGTGGACAAGCTGCTGCTTCCTCTATATCTGTCCACTCGATGTCCATGAAAAATGGATGTTCCCTGATGTTACATACCGCTAACTGACGACTCTCTGGTGACTTGATTAAGAGCTGGAAAAAAATATATTGAAGACATTTCGGAATTGTAGATCACGCTTTCCAATGTAGTCCCTAGTTTTCAATGTCATATTTAGCCGCTGTTGTACTGCTATATATTTTTATACTCACCCTTTCTATGAGGTCTCTGGCTTGGGGGTCGAGTCGTTTTGGGTAGGTGGGAACATCGTTGATCAGTGACTTCTGAATTTTTTCAGGAAATATACTGGCAGAGAATGGATATTTACCAGTAGCCATCTCATATATCATCACACCAGCTGAGAACCAGTCCACTGCCGTGTTGTAGGGCTTCTCCAGAAGAATCTGTAGAAATATCAGGGAGACAATAAAAAAATAAGAGCATTGTCCAGAGCAGCAGAAGCCATGGAGATGTCCAGCCCTATGCACAATGAGAAGCACATAGATGATTCCTCACCTCGGGTGCCATGTAGCTAACAGTTCCGGCACATTGTGAGATCTTCCTTTCCCCAAAGATGTTCATCACGGCAAGACCGAAATCGGCAATCTTCAAGTGACCGGCGCTGTCCATTAAGATGTTTTCTGGTTTTATGTCTCTATGTATGATGCCTCTGTTATGGAGAAACTGCAGCCCACAGATGATCTCAGCTGCAAAAAATCTGATTACAAAAAAAGAGAAAACATCAACATTCACTATGAGACAAAAAAAATTATATGAAGATGGATGTAGCTGACAACTATTGTCTTTATCTATGATATCTATGTTCTGCCTTACCTGGTGACTGGAATGGTGAATGGGGCTTTGGCATGTATGAGGTCACCTAGGTCTCCTCCGCTGAGAAACTCCATGATGAAGAAGGCATAGTCCTGTGATAAAGACAGAGCATATCATGTACATTTCAAAGATACTTAACTATGGAATATTAGAGTGCATATATATACTCTGCTTTGAAGATGTTATGCTTCCCAAGTAGAAGAAGCCAGAGGTTCAGGTTGACCTACCATCATAGTGCAAGTCTTGGAACTCATTTAAGTAAAACAATGTTGGCAAAAGTAGGATGGGGTTGGAAAGAACTGACCTACTCCTGATGAAGGGGATCCAAGGTGACCCAGAAACACGTTGAGCCTACCCTTACCCTGTGCTAATAAAGAGGAAATTTACTAGACGTTCCAGCTGTGACTGCCGTTTATTTCCAGACGATCCATTAGGCGACCCAGGCGCAGGAGGAAGCAGAGTGGGTGTTATGTGCTTTATCCCACCCTGCCCCTCCTGGGTGAAGTGAGTTTTTACTTGAAAATTTCTACTTGAAAATTTTATTTTTAAAAAGATCTTTTTCAAAAAGAAAACTTTTATTGAAAAATGTCTTTGTTCTCACGGGGGCATTTTTAATGTAACATTTTAATGTACTATCATCACTATTAATCCTAAAAATAACCCTGCTGGGTTACACCAGCATTTGTGATTTTTAATAGTGAATGGGACGACCGCTTGTTTTAACATTCAACTACCCCCCGTTTGACCATTCTAAAATAAGCAGCTGACTACCTCTGAGGGATCTGGCGCCGTATACAGTTTTTTTTCCCTTTATTTTGTGTTTTCCTTCCTACTCACAAAACCCAGTAGTGAATAAGACTCTTACCTTGGTCTGGAAGGTGGCATAAGCGTGGGTGAATAGTGGACTTTTCCCAGTCACCTCCAGGACCTGTCGCTCAATCAGAACGTTGTTTCTAAAGTTCTGAAGCAGGACCCTCTTCTTCACCAGCTTCACTGCCAGTTGTTGTTGGAAGTCGGGATGTGTGGCCAGCATGACCTAGAGGAGACAGAACATTAGAACTTGAGGAACGGCGCATCCTGCCATGAGAAGACGTGAAATCTTGATTTTGCTATAGTCATATAACTACACATAAGGAAAAAGTGAGAACAACTCCTGATACTTACTTTACCAAAACCACCCTCTCCAAGAATTTTATGGAAGGTGAAGCTTTCCAGTCCAGTCACAATGATGGGGGTTTCTGCTGGGGTTGTCACTGGTAGAGAGAAGAGACATTATAGTTAATATTCCTGCGTTTGGCCTCCAATAGTAATTACGATATGAGAGGATAAGAATTTTATGGGGCATGAAAGACAAAAATGCTCCTTAATCATGTTCATAAGTGGACAAACCCATTGATACGTTATTGGGGGATATTGGCTTTAGGTGTCTTAGATCTGCACTCACCTGACAGCTGTTCCAGCTCAGTGTTATAGGACGTGCTGGGTCCATCTTCAGCCTTTCCCCCTGTCTTTTCTCCCCTCTTCCTCTTTTTTAGGATACTCTCCTGTATAGGGCTTCCAGGTCTTTTCGAAGCCCTGATCATTTTTTCTTTGCCGCCATCTTTCGCCTTCTCTGATGTTTCTATTCTCCTCCTCTTATTTGGCGGCTGGACTCTCCTCTTTCTCTTCCTTTTTCTTTTTTTTGGGAAGATTCTTTGGAACCTCCATGTTCAGCCCATAGATGTCACTGGGCTGAGGAAGGTCCTGTGCGCCTTCAGCGCGTTCCATGATGACACTTGGAACGGCTTGGCTAACAGGCCCTCTTTTCTGGTCTTTGAACAAAACCAAAATTTGCTGTGCGCAAGTAAAAGTCGCCTTCACCCGTCAAGTGATGAAGAAATATGGCCGAAATTCAGGCTGCAGAAAGCTAGAATCAATTGTTATATGACATCACAAAGGCATCTGTGACATCACCACATTCTAAAGGTCACATGACTTTACAGAGGTACTTATGTCATGGCTGTCTGTCAAAGGTGAGATGACATTACAGGTACCTGTGACATCAT
Source organism: Bufo gargarizans (assembly GCF_014858855.1). Classification (NCBI taxonomy): domain Eukaryota; kingdom Metazoa; phylum Chordata; class Amphibia; order Anura; family Bufonidae; genus Bufo; species Bufo gargarizans. The sequence goes on along the minus strand of NC_058082.1, from coordinate 549,176,431 downwards.
CAGCCTGGCTGACAGGCCTGTGTTTATCAGCAGTTTTAAAGGTCCATGATTTTCTATTTACTAAGTCTCTCTAGCATTTATCATTTATATTATATCCAGTTTATTCCCAGAATAAAAACTCTCCTCTACAAACAGCTTAACAATGTAACAAGATGCAATTCTACTCTAAGTATGCATCTTGTTAGGGAAAATGAAACCTTGTGTCCAGGGTAGACATGGCGTTCCTTCATTCAGCTGATTGTCGGCTACCAATTACACAAGGATAGACATTCCTAAGGATACATCATTAATATTTAGGACAAGAATTAGAAATGCTCTTTCTTTGAAAATGATTGGGTCCGCACCCGTTCCACAAAATTGCGGGACAGATGCGGACCCATTCATACGGTCGTGTGAATGAGCCCTAAGGTCTGTTAAGAACGGATAAACTGTCCATTTTTAACAGACTTTTTTTTCACTGATGCCTTTGTGAGAAATGGGCATTAAAAACGGACCCATTAAACTGTATGGCTGCAGTCGGTCAGTGAAAAGCAGACAAGATAGAACATGTTCTATTTTTTTACATCTGTTATTCACTGGCTGTCAAAAAAATTGACGGATAAATAACCTCATAGACTACCATTGGCCTTAAAATGGATGTGTGATGGCCGTTAAAAAAAAATCCATCACATGTCCGTTTTTTTCACTGTCATGTACATGTAGCCTAAGGCCTTTTTATGCTACTTTTGTATTTTTCTTTGCTACCATTTTAGGGTACACTATGTTTTTATGTAATTTATAAACTTTTTTTTTTAACTTTTTTTTATACCATTTAGCAATCATTTTACATAATGTGATATATTTATAGAGCAGGTTGACACTGCTATGTGTGTATATTATTTGCTGCTTTGTATAATATTCAATCGCATCAACCGCTTCAAGCAACAGCCACTTTGGACCAAATGCCAGATTCCCATTTTTCAAATCTGACATGTGTCAGTTTATCTGGTGTTTATTTTGGAATGGTTTTACTTATCCAAGCCATTCTGAGATTGTTTTCTCGTGACACCATACTTCATGTTAGTGGTGAATTTGAGTTGATATGTTTTACCTTTATGCATGAGAAAAAATCCAAAATTTGCAAAAGATTTGACAAAAAGTCACAATTTTGTAAAGTAGAATTTCTCTGCTTTTAAAATGGATAGTGATACTTCATAAAATAGTTATTACTTTACATTCCCCATATGTCTTCTTTATATTGGCATCATTTTGTAAATGTTATTTTATTATTTTAGGAAGTTAGAAGGCTTAGAAGTTTAGAAGCTAATTTAAATTTTTTTATGAAAATTTCCAAAACCCACTTTTTTAAGGACCAGTTCAGTTAAGAAGTCACTTTGTGGGGCCTACATAATAAAAAACACCCATAAATCACCACATTAAAAAAAATACACCCCTCATTTTACACCTCCCCTGATTTTACAAATTTTATTAAACCCTTTAGGTGTTCCATAAGAATTAAAGCAAAGTAGAGGGGACATTTTAAAATGTCATTTTTCAAGAAACACAGCAAGAGTTAACAGCCGAAGAAACCTCAATATTTATTACCCGGATTCTGCAGTTTACAGAAAAACCCCATATGTGGTCGTTACCTGCTGTATGGGCACACGGCAGGGCACTGTCACAACCAGACAGCTGAGAAGCTCTGACAGAAGCCTTTCAGAACCTCCTCCTTGAGTTTTCTTTTTTTTGAATTTCAGTTCCTCATCTCGTTAGCCTCTCTCAGCTGTCATGTAGTTGGACTGATTGCATCCCTTTAAATTCCTCCCCATAATGAATTAGTGTGCGGCTTATACAACTTCCTGGAGTGTGTGTGCATGCTGATCCTATCTTCCAGCCTTCTACAAGATAAGTGCTGTACATTTATTTGTGATTTTCTGTTTGCTGGATCCCAGGTGACCCTGACTCCCTCCGTGTCTAGTGTAGGGAGCCGGTGGTCGTGTCCCCTCACTATTGTAGGGTGTTCAGGTGGTATATAGTCGAGGTACGTGGATATGCGATCATCCACCATTGGTATTTTCGCATAGGCTGAGCAGACAGGGAGAGAGCCAGGTCTGATGCAGGGGTCTCCCTTTTGTTCCTTAGTTTTGGATCCAGTGAGTCATATATTCATTTTGCATGGTCTTGTTTCCTGTACACCTTCCGTGACATAAGCCGCCAAAACCGTCTCAAGCATGGATCCGGTTTCACTTTTGACTGAACGTTTCCAGGGTCTTTCATTGGAGGTAGCTGATCTCCGTAAGACTCTTTCTCAGTTTCTAGTGACCGGTTCAGCTTGCGTTCATGGAGTTTGTTCTGAGCCTAAGATCTCGCTCCCGGATACGTTCTCCGGGGGTAGTGAGAATTTTGTGCGTTTCAGAGAGGCTTGCAAACTCCATTTTCGCCTTCTTCCCCATTCCTCTGGTGATGAGGAACGGAGGGTGGGGATCATTATATCGCTGCTCAGGGGTAACGCTCAGTCGTGGGCCTTTTCGCTGCCGGTGGGAGCATGGCCCCTCCGTTCAGTGGATGATTTCTTTTTAGCCCTGGGTCAGATATATGATGATCCGGATCGTGTTGCTTTGGCTGAGTCTAGACTACGTCTATTATGCCAGGGTAAACAATCCGCAGAGATATACTGCTCAGAATTTCGGAGATGGGCAGCTGATACTGGTTGGAATGATGCTGCACTCCGAAGTCAATTTTGCCATTGTCTTTCAGAGGGATTGAAAGATGCATTTGCCTTTCATGAGGCGCCTATTTCTTTGGACTCTGCTATGTCTCAGGCCGTTCGTATTGACAGGCGTCTTAGAGAGAGAGGAGAGATGTCCCCTTCCTGTCATACTCAGTCCCAGGACAGTGCAGCGGTCTCATTCTGTGCGCAGGGGTCTCAGTCGCTCTCAATCCCTTCTGAGCAGGAGCCCATGCAGCTGGGTTTGATTGCCTCTGACAATAGAAGATTCAGCTCGCATGGGAAGGTTTGTTTTTGTTGTGGAGGTATAAATCATTTGGCAAATATTTGTCCCTCTAGGAGATTCAGGCAGTTTTCTGGGAGTAATAAAGAAACAAAAAGGAAAAAATCTTTTAAAAATGTTCCGTTTGTTACTATTGGCAGGGTTGAGGCGGAAATTGAAGGTTTTCCGTTTGCTTGTAGTTCCCGTTTTGTCCTGCCTGCCAGGGTGGCGCTAGAGAGCAAGAACATTTTTTGTGAGATTTTTGTGGATAGTGGAGCAGCGGTCAATCTCATTGATAATCATTTTGCGATAACTCATGGTTTCCAGGTGCGCACTTTGGGAAAGGATATTCCTGTTTTTGCTATTGATTCCGCTCCACTTTCTCAGAAATAATTAAAGGGCATAGTTCACAATATTCGTTTAATTGTGAGTGATGCTCATGTTGAGGATGTGTCATGTTTCGTCCTTAGCGGATTACCTACTCCTCTTGTGTTGGGGCTACCCTGGCTCACTAAACATAACCCCACCATTGATTGGCAAGCGAGGCAAATAAATGGTTGCAGTGACTTTTGCAGAGAGAATTGCCTCACGACATCTGTTTCTGAGGTTTCTACTAAGACTGTACCATCTTTTCTCTCAGAATTTTCGGATGTCTTTTCTGAGAGTGGAGTTCAGGATTTGCCCCCGCACAGGGAGTACGATTGCCCTATTAATCTCATCCCAGGCGCCAAGCTGCCTAAATCTCGTTTATACAACCTCTCCCAACCTGAGAGGATCGCTATGCGTGCTTATATCTCTGAGAGTCTGAGAAAAGGACACATACAACCCTCGAAGTCACCTGTTGCCGCTGGTTTTTTCTTTGTTAAGAAAAAAGATGGTTCTTTAACCACCTCCCGACCGCCTAACGCACCGATGCGTCCGGGAGGTGGTTGATTTACTCCTCCTGGACGCATCGGCGCGTCATCTCGCGATACCCGAGATTTCCTGTGAACGCGCGCACGCAGGCGCGCGCGCTCACAGGAACGGAAGGTAAGCGAGTGGATCTCCAGCCTGCCAGCGGCGAAGTGATTTTTTTTAACCCCTAACAGGTATATTAGACGCTGTTTTGATAACAGCGTCTAATATACCTGCTACCTGGTCCTCTGGTGGTCCCTTTTGTTTGGATCGACCACCAGAGGACACAGGTAGCTCAGTAAAGTCGCACCAAACACCACACTACACTACACCCCCCCCGTCACTTATTAACCCCTTATGAACCCCTGATCACCCATGATCACCCCATATAAACTCCCTGATCACCCCCCTGTCATTGATCACCCCCCTGTCATTGATCACCCCCCTGTAAGGCTCCATTCAGACGTCCGCATGTGTTTTGCGGATCCGATCCATGTATCCATGGATCCGTAAAAATCATACGGACGTCTGAATGGAGCCTTACAGGGGGGTGATCAATGACAGGGGGGTGATCACCCATATACACTCCCTGATCACCCCCTGTCATTGATCACCCCCCTGTAAGGCTCCATTCAGACGTCCGCATGTGTTTTGCGGATCCGATCCATGTATCCATGGATCCGTAAAAATCATACGGACGTCTGAATGGAGCCTTACAGGGGGTGATCAATGACAGGGGGGTGATCAATGACAGGGGGGGATCAGGGAGTCTATATGGGTGATCACCCCCCTGTCATTGATCACCCCCCTGTCATTGATCACCCCCCCTGTAAGGCTCCATTCAGACATTTTTTTGGCCCAAGTTAGCGGAAAAATATATATATTTTTTTGTTTGTTTTTTCTTACAAAGTCTTATATTCCACTAACTTGTGTCAAAAAATAAAATCTCACATGAACTCGCCATACCCCTCACGGAATCCAAATGCGTAAACATTTTTAGACATTTATATTCCAGACTTCTTCTCACGCTTTAGGGCCCCTAAAAAGCCAGGGCAGTATAAATACCCCACATGTAAATCCGAAAGGTGCACTTTGGAATATGTGCCTTTTTGCCCACCTTGGCTGCAAAAAAGTGTCACACATCTGGTATCGCCGTACTCAGGAGAAGTTGGGGAATGTGTTTTGGGGTGTCATTTTACATATACCCATGCTGGGTGAGAAAAATATCTTGGTCAAATGCCAACTTTGTATAAAAAAATTGGAAAAGTTGTCTTTTGCCAAGATATTTCTCTCACCCAGCATGGGTATATGTAAAATGACACCCCAAAACACATTCCCCAACTTCTCCTGAGTACGGCGATACCAGATGTGTGACACTTTTTTGCAGCCAAGGTGGGCATAGGGGCACATATTCCAAAGTGCACCTTTCGGATTTCGCAGGCCATTTTTACACATTTTGATTGCAAAGTACTTCTCACACATTTGGGCCCCTAAAATGCCAGGGCAGTATAACTACGCCACAAGTGACCCCATTTTGGAAAGAAGACACCCCAAGGTATTCCGTGAGGGGCATGGCGAGTTCCTAGAATTTTTTATTTTTTGTCGCAAGTTAGTGGAATATGAGACTTTGTAAGAAAAAAAAATATTAAAATAAAAATCATCATTTTCCGCTAACTTGTGACAAAAAATAAAAAGTTCTATGAACTCACTATGCCCATCAGCGAATACCTTAGGGTGTCTACTTTCCGAAATGGGGTAATTTGTGGGGTTTTTCTACTGTTTGGGCATTGTAGAACCTCAGGAAACATGACAGGTGCTCAGAAAGTCAGAGCTGCTTCAAAAGTTTGTAAACGCTATAACTTTTACCCAAACCCTTTTTTTTTGCCCAAACATTTTTTTTTTATCAGAGACATGTAGAACAATAAATTTAGCGAAAAATTTATATATGGATGTAGTTTTTTTTGCAAAATTTTACAGCTGAAAGTGAAAAATGTCATTTTTTGCAAAAAAATCGTTAAATTTTGATTAATAACAAAAAAAGTAAAAATGTCAGCAGCAATGAAATACCACCAAATAAAAGCTCTATTAGTGAGAAGAAAAGGAGGTAAAATTCATTTGGGTGGTAAGTTGCATGACCGAGCGATAAACGGTGAAAGTAGTGTAGTGCAGAAGTGTAAAAAGTGGCCTGGTCATGAAGGGGGTTTTAGCTAGTGGGGCTGAAGTGGTTAAGACCTTGTCTGGATTTCAGGGAGCTGAACAGTATCACTATTCGTGACCCTTATCCGCTTCCTCTGATCCCGGACCTGTTTAACCAGATTGTTGGGGCTAAAGTCTTTTCCAAGTTAGATCTAAGAGGGGCATACAACCTGGTCAGGGTCAGAGAAGGAGACGAATGGAAGACGGCCTTCAATACCCCTGAGGGCCATTTTGAGAATTTGGTTATGCCTTTTGGTTTGATGAATGCCCCAGCCGTTTTTCAGCATTTCGTGAACAGCATTTTTTATCATTTAATGGGAAAATTTGTATTAGTGTATTTGGATGACATTTTGATTTTTTCTCCTGATTTCAAAACTCATAAGGAACACTTAAGTCAGGTCTTGCTCATCCTGCGGGAGAATAAATTATACGCGAAACTGGAAAAATGCGTGTTTGCGGTTCCAGAAATTCAATTTCTTAGGTTTCTTCTCTCCGCTTCTGGTTTTCGCATGGACCCTGAGAAGGTCCGCGCTGTGCTTGAGTGGGAGCTTCCTGAGAATCAGAAGGCGCTGATGCGTTTTTTGGGCTTTGCCAATTATTACAGGAAGTTTATTTTGAATTATTCCTCTATTGTTAAACCACTCACTGATATGACCAGAAAGGGGGCAGATTTTTCTTCCTGGTCGGTAGAGGCGCGTAAGGCCTTTTCTAATATCAAGTTTTGCTTCCGCTCCCATCTTGGTACAACCTGATATTTCTCTACCCTTCATAGTTGAGGTTGATGCTTCTGAGGTGGGTGTGGGTGCGGTCTTGTCTCAGGGTTCCTCTCCTGCCAAATGGCGACCGTGTGCCTTTTTCTCGAAGAAACTCTCCTCCGCAGAGAGAAATTACGATGTGGGAGATAGGGAATTGTTGGCCATCAAGTTGGCTTTTGAGGAATGGCGCCATTGGCTAGAGGGAGCCAGATACCCTATTACCGTGTTTACTGACCATAAAAATCTGGCCTACTTGGAGTCAGCCAAGCGTCTGAACCCGAGACAGGCCAGATGGTCTTTGTTCTTTTTAAGGTTTAATTTTGTTGTCACGTTCCGCCCTGGGGTAAAGAATGTGAAGGCAGATGCCCTGTCACGTTGTTTTCCGGGCGGTGGGAATTTTGAAGACCCGGGTCCCATTTTGGCTGAAGGTGTGGTGGTCTCTGCTCTTTTTCCTGAATTGGAGGCAGAGGTGCAGGCAGCCCAGTCAGAGGCTCCTGATCTTTGTCCTCCTGGGAGGTTATTTGTGCCTCTCGCTTTAAGACACAAGATTTTTAAGGAACACCACGATACGGTCCTTGCTGGGCACCCGGGGGCAAGAGCCACAGTGGATCTCATCACTCGGAGATTCTGGTGGCCTGCGCTTTGTAAGTCGGTTGAGGGTTTTGTGGCAGCCTGCGAGACTTGCGCTCGTGCCAAAGTCCCTCATTCACGGCCATCAGGTCCTCTCCTTCCCTTACCCATTCCTTCCCGTCCTTGGACACATCTGTCCATGGACTTCATAACGGACCTGCCTCGTTCCTCGGGGAAGACTGTGATTCTGGTGGTGGTGGTCAAATTGCATGGTATTCCTTCAGACATAGTCTCTGATAGAGGCACGCAGTTTGTTTCCAGATTCTGGAAGGCTTTCTGTTCTCGCTTGGGGGTTCGGTTGTCATTCTCTTCTGCTTTCCACCCGCAGTCGAATGGCCAGACGGAGCGCGTCAATCAGAATCTGGAGACATATCTGCGCTGTTTTGTGACGGAGAATCAGGAGGATTGGTGTTCTTTTTTTGTACCTTGCTGAGTTTGCTTTAAATAACCGTCGTCAGGAGTCCTCTAATAAGTCACCATTTTTTGGTGCATATGGGTTTCATCCGCAGTTTGGGACTTTCTCGGGAGAGGGGTCTTCTGGTTTACCTGATGAGGACAGATTCTCCTCGTCTTTGTCTTCTATTTGGCAAAAGATTCAGGATAATCTAAAGAACATGAGTGAGAGATATAAGCGTGTGGCAGATAAGAGACGTGTGCCTGGTCCGGACCTGAATGTTGGTGATCTGGTGTGGTTGTCTACCAAGAATATCAAATTGAAGGTTCCCTCCTGGAAGTTGGGTCCTAGGTTTATTGGGCCTTACAAAATCCTGTCTGTCATCAATCCTGTTGCCTACCGTCTTGATCTTCCTCAGACTTGGAAGATCCATAATGTTTTTCATAAGTCCTTATTGAAACCTTATGTTCAACCCATTGTACCCTCGCCTTTGCCTCCTCCTCCGATTATGGTTGATGGGAATCTTGAATTTCAGGTCTCTAGGATTGTGGATTCTCGTCTTGTCCGCGGTTCTCTCCAGTACCTCGTTCATTGGGAGGGTTATGGTCCTGAGGAGAGGATGTGGGTCCCAGTGACGGACATTAAGGCCACTCGTCTCATCAGGGCTTTCCATAGGTCCCATCCTGAGATGGTGGGCTCTGAGTGTCTGGAGTCCTCTCGTAGAGGGAGGGGTACTGTCACAACCAGACAGCTGAGAAGCTCTGACAGAACCTCCTTTTAGAACCTCCTCCTTGAGTTTTCTTTTTTTTGAATTTCAGTTCCTCATCTCGTTAGCCTCTCTCAGCTGTCATGTAGTTGGACTGATTGCATCCCTTTAGATTCCTCCCCATAATGCATTAGTGTGCGGCTTATACAACTTCCTGGAGTGTGTGTGCATGCTGATCCTATCGTCCAGCCTTCTACAAGATAAGTGCTGTACATTTATTTGTGATTTTCTGTTTGCTGGATCCCAGGTGACCCTGACTCCCACCGTGTCTAGTGTAGGGAGCCGGTGGTCGTGTCCCCTCACTATTGTAGGGTGTTCAGGTGGTATATAGTCGAGGTACGTGGATATGCGATCATCCACCATTGGGATTTTCGCATAGGCTGAGCAGACAGGGAGAGAGCCAGGTCTGATGCAGGGGTCTCCCTTTTGTTCCTTAGTTTTGGATCCAGTGAGTCATATATTCATTTTGCATGGTCTTGTTTCCTGTGCACCTTTCGTGACAGGCACAGAAGGAAAGGAGCACCATATTGTTAACAGAAGGCAGATTCTGCTGGAATGGTTTTCAGGTGCCATGTCACATTTGAAGAGACCCTTAGGTAAACCTAGAAAGAAAACCACAAAAAGTGACCCCATTTTGGAAACTACACCCCTCACGGAATAAATCAAAGGGTGAAGTGAATGCTTTAGCTATAAAAATGAAAAATTTACTTTCACATCCAATAAAACGTTGCTTTATCCCCAAATTTTTCATTTACACAAGGGGTAACATAGTAACATAGTAACATAGTACATAAGGCCGAAAAAAGACATTTGTCCATCCAGTTCGGCCTGTCATCCTGCAAGTTGATCCAGAAGAAGGCAAAAAAACCCTGTGAGGTAGAAGCCAATTTTCCTCACTTTAGGGGAATAAAAAATTCCTTCCGACTCCAATCAGAATAACTCCCTGGATCAACGATCTCTCTCTAGTAGCTATAGCCTGTAATATTATTACGCTCCAGAAATTATTACGCTCCAGGCCCCTCTTGAATTCCTTTATTGTACTCACTATCACCACCTCCTCAGGCAGAGAGTAACAACACGTCCCACATTGCTGAGCACTGACAGGGCATAGGGAGGACTCGAACCCATGAACACAGCTGTCAGCACAGCCCAAATACCATAGAAGAGAGAGCCTTTAACCACTAAGCTATGGGAGCCTTTGCGGTAAAAGGAGAAAATGCACCACACAATTTGTTATGCATTTTGTCCTTAATATGGCAACACCATATATGTGGTCGTAAACCGTAATACATTTTTTGTGGAGGTAAAGTGGGCAAAAATGGCAATTCCGTCAGTGTTTTTTATTTTTATTTTTTATGGGGTTCTTCTTGCAGTAAAAGTGATATGATAATTTTATTCTGTCGGTAGATATGGTTATGCCGATACCAAAATTATAGAGTTTTTTTTATGTTTTATGACTTTTTTTGTATAAAATCACTTTTGTGTTAAAAATAAATGTATTTTACAACTTTTTTTATTTTTTCACCAATGCTGTATATTTTATTGGTATCATTTTGCGGTACTTATGGCTTTTTGATCACTTGTTATATTTTTTTTTGTGGAGGTGAGGTGACAAAAACAGCAATTCCGTCATTGTTTTTAACAATATTTTTATATCGGTCACCGCGCATGATTAGTAACATAAATCTTTATAAATAAGGTTGTTACGGATGCGGCAATACCAATTATGTGTATTTTTTTACATTTTTTTCATTTTTTAATAACTTATAAATGAACGGATATGGGTTATATGCCATACATGCCATTTGGACGTAGGGTTGTGTCCAAATGTGTGAAGGGGTTAATATGCCTGGCATATATTTGTATACTTTTTGGAGTTGTCCAGTGTCATTAATGGAGTTTTCTGGGAGGGACATGTTTTAACATAGAGACACTGTATTGAGACAAGTCTTATTAGCAGGGCCGTCTTTAACAAGGGGCAAAAGGGGCAGCTGCCCCGGGCCCAGTTGCTCCTGGGGGCCCTAGGTAGCTGCCTCTTGAGCCCTGCTAGCCACTGCCCAGAGTATCAGGCTATCAGCTACACAGGGGGGTGCTGCCATGCCAGCCGGCACTCCAGGCAGCGTACTGTGAGAGCTGTGATTTTCTCGGACCTTAGATGACATCATCACCATGTGACCAGTAACCTAGCAATATTACTGGTCACATGGCTATGAGGTCATCACAGGTCCTGTTTACCAGGAGTGTTGCTGCAGGAGAAGTTTCCCATAATTGTGGAGCTTTTTTTTTGAGAAGATTACATCAGGAAAAGGTGACAGGGGCTGTAATGCTAATATACTGTAAGCAACTGTATAGTGGGGTGCTATACTGCTCTACTGTATACTACGGGGGTACTGTATATTGTGGGGTGCTTTATACTGTGGGGGGCTGTATATTTTGGGGTGCTGTAGACTGTGGGGTACTGTATACTCTGAGGTACGGTATTCTGTATAGTTTGGGGTGCTGTATATTGTGGAGTGCTATACTGCTGTACTGTATAGTGTGGGGTGCTGTATAGTGTATAGTTTGGGGTGCTGTATATTGTGGGGTGCTATACTGCTCTACTGTATACTGTGAGGTGTTGTATACTGTGGGGTGCTATACTGCTCTACTATATAGTGTGGGGTGCTGTATAGTGTGGGGTGCTACACTGCATACTCTGGGGTGCACTGTAATGCTAGGGTGAGCCGAGCCCTGGTCTTCTTCCTGCAGAGCGGTGCCCACTTCCAGCCTGAGCCCATCTGCCAGAGCACTGATCCTGAGCCGCTGGAGTCTTCAGAACTGGAAGTATTTATATCACTGTACTCTACCAGATGTGTGGATTTTTTCTGTGTGTGTTGTGGTGGAGGCCGTGATTGTCTGCTAAGGTGTGGGAAGGCGGGATCCAGGGGGCCCCAAAAAATTTTTGCCCAGGGTCCAATCAATATTAAAGACGGCCCTGCTTATTAGACTTGTATGCTCTCTATTAAAGATAAACCAATAACTGTAGAGACTAAGGTTTCGTTAGATATAAGATAATCAAGCTACTACCAGATGATGGTGAATGGTACTGTTTATTGTTTATTGGTAGTAAATTTCCTCTTCGGTCCCTCTATGCCACTAGTGGATGGTGTGATCAACACTGAGGGCAGAGTCCAACAAGTTACCATTTTCTTGCTGATGTTGTTATCCGTTGGCACGCAGGAGAGGAAAACCCCCCTGTGAAGGAAACCTCTAGGGAACCATGGCGTAAGGACTACCCTTCCCTTGGGCACAAGAGGCAGCTTGTGGACTAGAAGCGCTGGCGGTCAATTCATTAACTCGTGGAAGAATCTTAATCAACTTCCTGCTGCTTCTCTGCTCCTGCTACTCTGCAGGTTATGACCCTCAGGTTACTCCTAGTGGCAGTTGGAAATGAAAACTGAAGGACCAGGACTGTTCTATCACAGTACCGATAAGTCGTCAGGAGAGTACATAGAGGTCAGAGGTTGGAATTTGAGGCTCATACAAGGACAGCAATTCTCGTTGGATTTTCCTGGTGAGTGTGATGTCATCAAGAGGCTCTGCTACATGATGGTTTTCTCCCACTGATCTATTGCGGACATCTGTATATATAGTGGAGCTGCTCACTTCCAGTGGTTTATCCTCCTCCAGATCCTGTGGACGATCTCTCTCACACAATTCTGCCAAATGTTCTGCCAAGAGATAAATAGCATTGTAATAGTGGTAACTACCTGCACGTTTACCCTGTAGACCCATCAGCAGATTATAAGCTTCCATCAGTGAATGGACTCCACACCACACTCTGCTGATAGAATCACAGGTAATGGAGGGAACTTTCAATAATCCCCATATTTCCCTCTCAGTTTCGATGACCCATCTGCAATGACATATGACAGGTTCTTGTATTGGCTTTATGACCTGCCATCTGGCATTGGCAAAGGTGAATCCACAGAATAGCTTTTGATCTTTATCGGCCATTGGTGGCTTATTGGCTTCGGTGGAGGATAGGACATCATTTATTTTTTTCAATATCATCACTGGTGGCTGTGGAGAGAAGATCCAAGATCCTGTGTTTAACAAGAAAGGGCACAATGGAACTTTACTACTATCCACATCTTCCCTGGATCCTGTACTTACTGGTCCTGGTTGGAATGGTGGACAAACTGCTGCTTGCTCTATATCTGTCCACTCGATGTCCATGAAAAATGGATGTTCCCTGATGTTACATACTTTACTTGTGGGGTACCTCCCGCTGATGCTACCACCCTGCTTGATTTTTTTAAATACCGCTCGTACTGCCCCGCTGTGCCCCCTTGCACTTTGCCCATTCAGTATGCTAATACTGAGCATCGGTACAGGGAGGAGGAGACGCCAGGGTTTCTCAATGGGCGACTTCTTCTCCCTGGCTGTGACGTAATCCAATCACAGCAGAGAGCGTCACAGCCAGGGAGAAGGTAAGCTTTTTATTTCTCCCTGGCTGTGACGCTCTCCACTGTGATTGGATTACGGCACAGCCAGGGAGAAGAAGTCGCCCATTGAGAAAACCTGGTATCTCCTCCTCCCTGTACTAATGCTCAGTATTAGCATACTGAGTGGGCAAAGTGCAGGCGGGCACAGCTGGGCGTAGGAGCGATATTTAAAAAAAATCAGGCAGGGTGGCAACATCAGCGGGGAGTACCCCGCAAGTAAAGGTATTTATCTCAATTAATTCAAACTCATGAAAGGTCCTCTTTAGTTTAATCCACACACGAACAGTGTTCAAACAATGGGATCTGTTTCTCAATCTCACATGCCACCCCACTAGAGGTTGTGGGCCTCAGCAACTCTACCCATACAAACTCATGCTGGGCATAGAGCTGTGGGGGCACAACAGAATTGGGCCTCGCTGACCTACGTAGAGTGATAGGCTCAGAAGCATTAGGGATGTCAGGCACATTTAACCCCTTAGTGACCAAGCCTGTTTGGGCCTTTATGACCAAGCGTTTTTCTTCCTTTTTTTATGGTCTCGTTCCAAGAGCTATAACTTTTTTATTTTTTTGTCTATATAGCTTTATGAGGGCTTGTTTTTTACGTGACAAGTTGTAGTTTTTAATGGCACCATTTTGGGCTACACATGACTTTCTGATTAACTTTTATTAACTCTTTCTGGGAGGGGAGATGGGAAAAAATAGCAATACTGCCAATGCGTTTTTACATTATAAATTTTACGGCGTTCATTTTTTGGTACAAATAACATGATATTTTTATTCTCTGGGTCAGTACGATTACAGTGATACTAAATACTTTTACTACCTTTTTTTTCCAATAAAACCCCTTTTATTAACCAAAAAAATGATTTTGCATTGCCACTTCACAAGTGGAGTTGTGGAGTTCTGTGAGGGCTTAATTTTTGAGGGACAACTTGTATTTTTCATTGGTATCATTTTGGAGTAAATGCCGCTTTTTGATCGCTTGTTATTACGTTTTTTTCAGTAGAAACTAAGAATAAATTAGAAATTCTGTCATTTTTTTTTTTTTTTTTACGGCGTACACCATAGGGGATAATTTATGTAATATTTATATAGTCCGGGTCGTTACGGACATGGCAATGCCAAACATATGGGGGATATTTTCTTTTTGCAATTTTTTTATTGAAAAGCGTATTTTCAATGGTAAAAAAAGCATATTTTTTTATTTTATGAAATTTTTTTATTTAATAAATGTGTATTTTTTTCAAATTTTTTACTACTTAAAAGTCCCACAAGGGGACTATAATATACAGTATTTTGATTGCTTTTAAAATGTAATGCATTATCTCTATAATGCATTACATTTCAATAGCAATGCTGAGGCACAGCCTGCTGGAGAGAACTGCAGACAGGCTCAGGGCCCTGATGTGAAGCGAGGTAAGCTTCACAACACATCAGCACCCCGCGATCGCATTTTTGGGGTGCTGATGGGAGATAGAGGGAGTCCGCTCCCTCTGACACCACTTTACATGCAGCGGGCGCCAATGCGCCCGGCATGTAAAGGGTTAAACAGCCCGGATCGACACTCCTGCCGGTCCTGGCTGTTAGAGCAGGGCCCCGGCTCTCATGTGAGAGCCGGGTCCGCGCTCCCCGCTGCACGGGGGAGCCGTGCAGAGCTTAGACTGGGCCGCCTAAGGCGCTTAGACTGGGCCGCCTAAGGCGCTTAGACTGGCCCAGCCTAGGGCCCCTTAGTGACCGCCGTAAAAAGGCGTATGGGTGGTCAAGGGGTTAATGGGAAATGAACTTCTGACCGCTCAACACTTTTCCTGGGTGGCAAACTTGCCATGGCTGGCGCCTCGGTAGGTGCCGGGGCAGGGGAAACCCACCATTCCTCCTCCTCCTCATCCTCTCAGGGAATTTTCTCTCTATTCTGAGTAGGAGGAGGCATCTCCTCCACGCACACTTTTTTCATCAAAATTACAACGCCTCAACATGTTACAGTGCAAGTTTCGTGAGGGCCCCCCAGTCCCTATTGGCTCTACCTGATAGATCGGGATGGCAGGGTCTACCCTCCTCTTCACCGTGTATAGTATCGCCTCCCACCACCCACCCAACTTCCCAGACGGATGTTTGGCTTTGACCATCACTTGATTACCCGGGGCATACCCATCCCTCTGCACTGGTCTCGAGTTATGGTATACCACTTGTCCTAGACGCTTCCCCACAACCTTGAGGATCGCTCTCAGCCGGCGGCGGTGCTCTTGCACCCATGCAGTTGTATTTTTCAGTGGTGGCTCCATCAAATCGGGCATATGGAGATCCTCAATCTCTTGTCCGGCTCTCTCAAACATGAGCATATGTGGGGAGTCCCCGGTGGTACTGTGTAACCTGTTGTTATATGCCCACATCAGTTCAGGTAGGTACTCGGGCCACCAAGCCTTTTGGCTGTCCTCTAGAGTCCGCAGCATCTGGAGCAAGGTGTGGTTGAATCGTTCGCACGCCCCGTTTACATAGGGGTGATACGGGGTGGTGCGGGAATGTTCAATCCCATACAGTTGGTACAGATCATTCATTAGAGTACCCTGAAAAGCTGCCCCCTGGTCCGAATGTATTCTCTGTGGACACCTAAACACCTGTATAAAGTGTTTTCAGACCGCTTCAGCGGCCGACTCTGCCATCTGGTCTCTGGGGGGCACAGCCACAGGGGGCACAGTGAAATAGTCTGTCATGACTAAACAGTATGAGTGTCCCGAGGTAGAGTACCCAATCGGTACGTAATCGATCAAAAGAAGCTCTAGGGGCGATGAGGTCTGGATGGCCTGGACAGGAGCTCGCTGTTCAGTATTCTTACTCAGCCCGCAGGGCTGACACTTGAGACATACCTCGGCCACCATGTCTGCCAAATCTGGACAGTATATCAGCAGTTGGAGCCACTTAAACGTCTTATCGCTCCCAAAATGGGCACCCCTCTCATGGGCTTCCTTGGCAGCCTTTCGATCTCAATGACATGGAGATAACAATCTGTCGCCAGACACAGGAGGCCCTGGGTAACAGTCAGCTTATCCCACTGCCTCAACAACTTTTGGCCCTCTGTAGTCAGACGAGGCCAGATCTTGGTCCGGACCCATTCTTTTACCTTCCATAGCGTTGTTGGGGCAAGTTGGTCTTGCACTGGCGCACCCTGAGCTAGGTCATGGACTGGTGCCATTGGTGCCAGGGGAAGGTCTCCCGCCGCATTCCCATCCATAGCGGTCGCTATATTCTGCCAAGTTGTAAGCCATGTATCAGGGTGGGCTCCCCATGATACAGCGAAGTCAGGTACGAGGAAAGAAACTAACACGAACAATTGGTTGCGTGCTTAGTACGAGCTTGCCTGCTGTGCAACACAGCAGTTCACAATCTTACCATGCTCTATATTATCCCCCCTCCCATAACTAGTCCGGTAGCACATGCCTGATTATTTCTCCTGAGCAAAACGCTGAACTGGATGGAGTTCGTGAGGCTGTTTATCAGCATCCCAAATGTGCAATGTCCCTTTTAATAATGGAGTCCCTGTAGTACCAGTAGCAACTCTTTAGACCTGACACAAAGCATAGACCCTAACTATAACTACAGGCCTGGTCTCAGTCTCTAGGCCACCAACACTGCAGTGTGATGCGTGCACAATCTTACCGACCCAGGTCTGCTCTTTATCCACTGATGTCAATCAGTGGATAAAGAGCAGAGGAGGAAACAATCCTCCTTTTCCCAGACAGGATCTGGGTCTTGGACAACGATCAGCTTCACTCAGCTGCAGCTGTGGTCACAGAGTAGGTCCTCTCACTCCTGGATCCATTAGCTTCTCTGCTCACACACAGTTCCTCAGCTCCCAGCTCGATTCTAAGATGGCTTCTGCTCCTTCTTCATGCTCTGAAAAACCACACCTGTTATAGATATGGAAATATATATGCAGTCAGTCAGCTGTGACCTAGGAAACAACAGCATCTTGTGGCCAAACAGCAGAACGTCAGTCCAGAAAATTGAATTTAATTCACATATGAACAGTGTTCAAACAATGGGAGCTGTTTCTCAATCTCACACCTAGGAGGCAGTATTATAGCAGTTATATTCTTGTACATAGGAGGCAGTATTATAGTAGTTATATTCTTGTACGTAGGAGCAGTATTATAGTAGTTATATTCTTGTACGTAGGAGCAGTATTATAGTAGTTATATTCTTGTACGTAGGAGCAGTATTATAGTAGTTATATTCCTGTACATAGGAGCAGTATTATAGTAGTTATATTCTTGTACATAGGAGGCAGTATTATAGTAGTTATATTCTTGTACATAGGAGGCAGTATTATAGTAGTTATATTCTTGTACATAGGAGGCAGTATTATAGTAGTTATATTCTTGTACATAGGAGGCAGTATTATAGTAGTTATATTCTTGTACATAGGAGCAGTATTATAGTAGTTATATTCTTGTACATAGGAGCAGTATTATAGTAGTTATATTCTTGTACATAGGAGCAGTATTATAGTAGTATATTCTTGTACATAGAGCAGTATTATAGTAGTTATATTCTTGTACATAGGAGCAGTATTATAAGTTATATTCTTGTACATAGGAGCAGTATTATAGTAGTTATATTCTTGTACATAGGGCAGTATTATAGTAGTTATATTCTTGTACATAGGAGGCAGTATTATAGTAGTTATATTCTTGTACATAGGAGGCAGTATTATAGTAGTTATATTCTTGTACATAGGAGCAGTATTATAGTGGTTATATTCTTGTACATAGGGCAGTATTATAGTAGTTATATTCTTGTACATAGTAGCAGTGTTATAGCAGTTATATTCTTGTACATAGGAGCAGCATTATAGTAGTTATATTCTTGTACATAGGAGCAGTATTATAGTAGGTATATTCTTGTACATAGGAGCAGTATTATAGTAGTTATATTCTTGTACATAGGAGCAGTATTATAGCAGTTATATTCTTGCACATTGGAGGCAATATTATAGTAGTTATATTCTTGTACATAGGAGCAGTATTATAGTAGTTATATTCTTGTACATAGGGCAGTATTATAGTAGTTATATTCTTGTACATAGGAGCAGTATTATAGTAGGTATATTCTTGTACATAGGAGCAGTATTATAGTAGTTATATTCTTGTACATAGGAGCAGTATTATAGCAGTTATATTCTTGTATATAGGAGCAGTATTATAGTAGTTATATTCTTGTACATAGGAGCAGTATTATAGTAGTTATATTATTGTACATAGGAGCAGTATTATAGTAGTTATATTCTTGTACATAGGAGCAGTATTATAGTAGTTATATTTTTGTACATAGCAGGCAGTATTATAGTAGTTATATTCTTGTACATAGGAGGCAGTATTATAGTAGTTATATTCTTGTACATAGGAGGCAGTATTATAGTAGTTATATTCTTGTACATAGGAGCAGTATTCTAGTAGTTATATTCTTGTATATAGAAGCAGTATTATAGTAGTTATATTCTTGTACATAGAAGCAGTATTATGGTATTTATATTCTTTTACATAGGAGGCAGTATTATAGTAGTTATATTCTTGTACATAGGAGGCAGTATTATAGTAGTTATATTCTTGTATATACGGACAGTATTACATGGAACATACTGTATTGTAGTGTTTATCTTTTGCATATTGTGGAAACATCCCATATGTAGTGTGAATAGATACAACACTTTCCCTTCCAAGTAATTGTAGAAATACTAAATATAGCGTTGAAACAGCACGTTTTGTTAACGGTTTTCGCCACCGTGTAGATGTATTGGTTTATGTTCTATTTTTATTGTCTAATTTCAGGTTGTATTAATTGTCAAGTTATCTGACATGACCTCAAGCTGGGCTGTACAATGAAATTATCCACCAGAGAGCCCCTAATAGCTGACGGGACCAGCAGTGACAGCGCAGTGTGCTGCAACCTGACATCACACAATACTTATTTTCCATTTACAGCGAGCACGTTCCTCCGCAGTACAAATACTATGTAGAGTATAAGGCATTGTTTTATTAATGCTATAGAAAGCTCCTCTCTGCTCTGTGATATCATTAGATGTAACCTTCTGTGATTAAAGTCCTCAATTATAAAGTGGTAGTAACATAAATGCTTATCTTCATTCAGAAACATTCTAACGTGTACCGATTATTTATTTCAGTCTACAAAGGTCCAAATTCTGTGCTCACTAACTCTGAATATATCTTTTCTCGTAGTTGGGGTTAAACTTTTTAGTGTATAGGTGCAAATCCGCTGCTTAAAATTAAATGATCTAATTCTGTCTGCCAGAAGCTTCCACTAGTGGGAGATCGCTACCTGCAATGGGAGTTGTATAATTCTGTGTACAATGAGCTCCCCCTAGTGGCAGCTTCAGGTTCCCAATTTTTTTTCATCTGTCACAATGACTTTGCAAATAATATAGGTGCTCCCTATTACAAAAACTGATCAGATATATTATAAATTGAATCAGTTTATAATTCAGGACCTATCTAGAAAAAAAAAATATAGGTACAATTTACATTTTGTTTATTTAATTTTTTATTTTTCAGACCATAAACAGTGTACAGTCGTGGCCAAAAGTTTTGAGAATTACATAAATATTGGAAATTGGAAAAGTTGCTGCTTAAGTTTTTATAATAGCAATTTGCATATACTCCAGAATGTTATGAAGAGTGATCAGATGAATTGCATAGTCCTTCTTTGCCATGAAAATTAACTTAATCCCCCAAAAAACCTTTCCACTGCATTTCATTGCTGTCATTAAAGGACCTGCTGAGATCATTTCAGTAATCGTCTTGTTAACTCAGGTGAGAATGTTGACGAGCACAAGGCTGGAGATCATTATGTCAGGCTGATTGGGTTAAAATGGCAGAC
The DNA here is from genome assembly GCF_014858855.1 of Bufo gargarizans. Classification (NCBI taxonomy): domain Eukaryota; kingdom Metazoa; phylum Chordata; class Amphibia; order Anura; family Bufonidae; genus Bufo; species Bufo gargarizans. The sequence continues at coordinate 549,156,452 of NC_058082.1, read as the reverse complement.
TTGACCTGTTAAAAGGAGGGTGATGCTTGAAATCATTGTTCTTCCATTGTTAACCATGGTGACCTGCAAAGAAACGCGTGCAGCCATCATTGCGTTGCATAAAAATGGCTTCACAGGCAAGGATATTGTGGCTACTAAGATTGCACCTCAATCAACAATTTATAGGATCATCAAGAACTTCAAGGAAAGAGGTTCAATTCTTGTTAAGAAGGCTTCAGGGCGTCCAAGAAAGTCCAGCAAGCGCCAGGATGGTCTCCTAAAGAGGATTCAGCTGCGGGATCGGAGTGCCACCAGTGCAGAGCTTGCTCAGGAATGGCAGCAGGCAGGTGTGAGCGCATCTGCACACACAGTGAGGTGAAGACATTTGGAAAATGGCCTGGTGTCAAGAAGGGCAGCAAAGAAGCCACTTCTCTCCAAAAAAACCATCACGGACAGATTGATCTTCTGCAGAAAATATGGTGAATGGACTGCTGAGGACTGGGGAAAAGTCATATTCTCCGATGAAGCCTCTTTCCGATTGTTTGGGGCATCAGGAAAAAGGCTTGTCCGGAGAAGAAAAGGTGAGCGCTACCATCAGTCCTGTGTCATGTCAATAGTAAAGCATCCTGAGATCATTCATGTGTGGGGTTGCTTCTCATCCAAGAGAGTGGGCTCACTCACAGTTTTGCCCAAAAACACAGCCATGAATAAAGAATGGTACCAAAACACCCTCCAACAGCAACTTCTTCCAACAATCCAACAACAGTTTGGTGAAGAACAATGCATTTTCCAGCACGATGGAGCACCGTGCCATAAGGCAAAAGTGATAACTAAGTGGCTTGGGGACCAAAACGTTGACATTTTGGGTCCATGGCCTGGAAACTCCCCAGATCTTAATCCCATTGAGAACTTGTGGTCAATCCTCAAGAGGCGGGTGGACAAACAAAAACCCACTAATTCTGACAAACTCCAAGAAGTGATTATGAAAGAATGGGTTGCTATCAGTCAGGAATTGGCCCAGAGGTTGATAGAGAGCATGCGCAGTCGGATTGCAGAGGTCCTGAAAAAGAAGGGCCAACACTGCAAATGCTGACTCTTTGCATAAATGTCATGTAATTGTCGATAAAAGCCTTTGAAACGTATGAAGTGCGAGTAATTATATTTCACTACATCACAGAAACAACTGAAACAAAGATCTAAAAGTAGTTTAGCAGCAAACTCTGTGAAAACTAATATTTGTGTCATTCTCAAAACTTTTGGCCACGACTGTACACTTGTGATAGCGGTCGAAAACAATCAGACCTTTTCATGTAACAATGTACAAAAACATAAATACAAGTGAATAAAAGAAAACAAAGGCTCTCCATGTTTACAACTGGATTGCAGTCCTGCGAGTGTCCCATACTTGCCAGCATTTCTGAAATTTGGTCTTCTGTGTTCCGTTGTAGTGCAACCGAGTATCTAGTATCCTGTATCCGGGCGTAGAGATCAGAACTCGTTAGGAGGGTTAGGACGTCTCCAATCAAGCATTTGGCAGCAGTTAGTATATGGAGAAGCAGCCTGGCACTGTGACTCCTAAGTGTTTCTGGTAGTACATTCAAGAGGAGTATCAGAAGGTCTCTAGGAAGAGGAATATCTAAGATGTCCTGTACTAATCTAGTGACCTGTAACTAAAATGGCTCTATAATTGGCAGGACCAAAAGATGTGAAATTGAGAGGCCTTCGGTTGGGAGCATCTCCAACAGAGATCAGGCAACCCAGAGTTCATAGCATGTAATACTTCTGGTGTGTGATACCAAAATGTTAGAATCTTCTCCCTGTGAGTTATGGAAGTAGAGCTAGAGTATGGCCGTCTCCACACGGTTCTCCAAGTCTCTGGGGAGAGCTCCCTCTGTAGCTAGTCTTCCCACTTTTGCATGTATGAATGTTCAAAATCCACGGGGAAGACTGAAGATGTCAAGATCTGATATATATCAGAAATTAGGGCCATGGGTACAGATAGGTTCAAAAGAGGAGAGGTTTGGGACATCCATGGATCCCAAGACAATATTGGAATGCTGAAGTCCTCAGCAGGGAGAAATTAGTCTGGAATTCTTCAAAGGTCAGAATCCGAGCAGAGAGTGGGTCCTTCAGCTCGACAAGGCGATACAGCCCCACAGCCGTCCACGGTCCATCCATCCCAGCCCCAGAGCTTTCCAGGAGATGGGGAGTAAAAAGAACTAGAGTAAGAGTAGTGTCGCTAGGTTAAACCTAATCCTGTTCCTGTACCAGATCTCCCTAGTAAACAACATAGGGCTGAGCAAGTCAGAGGCTGGAATGGGGGGAGGGGGCCCCAAATCATAGTTCCTGGCCAGGTGGGTGGCAGCCACAGCCGCTCAATCTCGGTCCAGCGATTGTACGAATAAAGTGTAGACCAGATTGTGGCTAAATAACATAAGGTAATACTAGGAAGGGGCAGACCTCCATTAGAGACAGGCGCTATCAAATGTGACGTTCGTATAGAACGAAGGACTGCGGCAGGCACCCTCGCCGGGAAGGTCTTACACAGGTACAGAAATTTGGGGAGAATAGACATTTTTATGGCCGCTATACGACCAAAAAGGGAAATCGTGAGCGATTTTCCATTTAGTAAATAGATTTTTCGCTTCTGATAGCAATGGCGGGAAGTAAGCCTTCTGATAGCAATGGCGGGAAGTTAGCCTTCTGATAGCAGTTGCGGGAAGTTAGCCTTGTAGAGGGAGGAGTATTTAGGAGTTATTCCCGAATATTTAATGGAGCGGGTACACCAAGTATAGCTAAACTGGGTTTGGAGGAGATGCAGTCTGTCACAATTTAACTTTCATACTCTGTTTCCCTCTCATACTTACATCACCAGTATGACACAAAGTCACCCTCCATTACAATCCTTCTGTCGATCTATGGAATTTTATGATTTTCTACTGTAGAAATTTGATGGGACAAAATATAATTTTGGGAACCTCAGAGGGCATGGCTGTTTCATATTGGAAATTGTGAACTTGGATTCCACCTCTGGGACCTGCACCTGTAATGCCCTAGAGGTGCATTACCACCTTTTACACCTCTCCACTATCTCCCATGGTTAATTTCGTGTCATTCTTTGCACTAATTCCCAGGGCCTGCAAAATGTGTATTCCCATTTTCCTGCAATGTTATGTACAAATGTAATGTGCCTGGTTGACAGCAGGTGGCAGCAAGCTTGGCAGAGCTAGTTTGCCTAGAGTGGAACCTTCTGTCCCTTCTAGCCCTCTCTAGAGAGGGAGGAGTTTTAGTCATTCTAGCTTGCCCCCTGCTTGGGGAAGGCAGCAGGCACTCGTCCCTGCTGGGTGAGCCCTGCAGAAGGGAGTCTAGATTACCCCCTCCAAGGGGAAGGCTGTGTGCCAGCTCTGCTCTACTGGAACAAGAGAGAAAAGCTGAAAGCCTCAGAAGCCAGGAGGAAGAGTTCCCTGGATAAAGACAAAGATAAAGACAGAGTCAGACTACAGAAAGCTAAGCTCATACAGCAAAGGAAAAGTTTATATTTAATCCTGATAGTACAGCAGAGCTAGAAAGTGACAGATGTAGCAGAGCTGAGTGTGTTTGCCTGCCAGAATTTATGCCAAAACCTGCTTGTAACCAAGATAAAGTTGGAAGATTGTTTTCTGATGCAAGTTTACTCAAGTAAAGCTGTGTGATCTTATGTGTTGTGCGGTCTGCAAATTGCGGAGCTGCAAAACACTGATACTGGCTGTGTGCATTCCGCATTTGGCAGAACACACACGGCCGCCCTATGATAGAAAAGCCTATTCTTGGACATGCTTTATCTTTTTTGCGGGGACGCAAAACAGAAGTACAAATCTTTTGCAGTCCATTGAAACATCCATTGTGCAAAATACGGACACTTAAATACGGTGGTGTGAATGCCCCCTTTGTCAGTTACTAAAGCTGCCACTAGAGGGAGCCCAGCGGAATAATAAATCAGTAGGTAGAGGGCTCCTCCTAGTGGCCGCAGGGAGACAGTTTCTTCCTGAAGGGTCTTTTTAAAGGGATTCTGTCACCTGGATTTTGCCTAGAGAGCTGCGGACATGCGCTGCTAGATCGCTGCTAGCACATCCACAATATACATTCCCCATAGCTCTGAGTGCTTTTATTTAGGCAAAAAAATAATAATATTTTTTTTTTATATATATATATGTAAATAAGGCAAGTAAGGAGCTCATGGGGCTGTTACTAACATTTCTGGAGCCCAGCACCGCCTTGCATTCTCCGAATCTCCACCTTGCTCCCCGAGGTCCCCAAGATAGAGCGCCGTAATCTCGCGCATGCGCGAGTACGCGGCATGTCAGTGCCAGCATAGTGTTCCTTCCCTGTGCTGGCATCAGCCTCAGGGAACGAACTGCGCATGCGCTAGCTGCGAGATTACGGAGCTCTAACTTTCTGACGTCCGGCAGCAAGGAGGAGATTCGGAGGATGCGAGGCAGTGCTGGGCTCCTTCACAGTGGATATAAAATCGTTTTTTTGCCTAAATTAAAGCACAGCTATGGGGAATGTATATTTTGGACGTGCTAGCGGCAATCTAGCAGCGCATGTCCACAGCTCTATAGGCAAAATGCAGGTGACAGAATCCCTTTAAGGTGGTGTTTTCTTTAACTTGACCCAATTTCAGTTTCTATAAGGATTATTAATAATACATGGATGTCTTCCATTATCATCTGGCAAATGTTTTTGAATTTTTTTAATATATATTTTTGCATTGTCTTTGAGAGTGTGATTATGTTCCCTGCTCCTCTTTTTTCTTTTGCACTTCAGACAAGTGGATCACGTGAGGTCTGGATGACATCTGAGGAGACTTGGAACGTGTATAAATAAAGCCGTACATCGCTCCGCGCCCGCCAGATAAAAGTTCTATCTACAAAGACCTTTGTTTCTTTCATGTCTAAAACACTTATTAAAATTCTTTCCGGAACTTTACAGGAAGCAGAGAATTTCCCGTCTCCTTCAGGTGCTAAGTAGCGGCAACTTCTCTTCTTAATTGGCGCAGCAGAAATCCATCGTCTGAGTCAACAAACCAAGGGAGACATTAAACTGTGCTGATATTATATCTTATTAAACCGTAAATGTCTAATGAGCTAAAGTTCCTCCAAGCCGATGTGTAATCAACAATTACCGGAAGCAACTGAAAGCAGGGGTTCACATACTTTTACCACTCACTGACATGTGATATTGGATCAATTTCATCAATTAATATATTACCAGGTCTAATATCAGACTCATTTGTTGGATTTGGCTATATTTATGTACTTTTAGGACTGACATAGGTTTAGGCCAAATTCTGGAGGGTTCGCAAACTTTTAGGCACCACTGTATGTATGTATCTATCTAATAATCAAAGTAAAATGAACTCTTCGGCACTACCAATGAAAAGCGTACGTTTATTCACCAAATAACAGCAACATGCTTTTATTTGGTAAATGAATGTACGCTTTTCTTTGGAAGTGCCGTGGAGTTCGTTCTATTTTGATTATCTGGTTGGTGGATCGCCTCTACAGCTGCTGACTCCGCTTCACTTATTTACTGCTGTGCTGCCTGCCATTTTTTGTTTTGCTATCTATCTATCTATCTATCTATCTATCTATCTATCTCATTGTTCTGTCTTCATACAACTTCATAAAACTTCACACAGTGTGCAACTTCACACTGAAGCACATGGTAAAATGGCTGCCTAACATAAGATTACATGGCTAGCTAACATCTAACAGTATTACAACTTCCCTGAGTAACAATGATAACTAGCTGAGCAGCTCTGCATAACATAATTTTTTGTTTTGCTATCTTTCTATCTATCTATCTCATTGTTCTGTCTTCATACAACTTCATACAACTTCACACAGTGTGCAGTCTGACATTCAGCATAAACCATTCCCGTCTTCCAAATAAGAGGACTGTTCTTTGTAATCTAACTTGGTTATTGGTTTTTGAGTATTTGATGATTGTTCAGTAGGTAAAACTATAAGAATACAAATAACATGAATAAGTATAAAGCATAGCATGTACTGTAACATTTGAATAACACTGAAGCACATGGTAAAATGGCTGCCCAACATAAGATTACATGGCTAGCCAACATCTAACAGTATAACAACTTCCCTGAGTAACAATGATAACTAGCTGAGCAGCTCTGCATAACATAATTTTTTGTTTTGCTATCTATCTATCTCATTGTTCTGTCTTCATACAACTTCACATAGTGTGCAGTCTGACATTCAGCATAAACCATTCCCATCTTCCAAATAAGAGGACGGTTCTTTGTAGTCTTTACTTGGTTATTGAGTATTTGATGATTGATCAATTGGTAAAACTATAAGAATACAAATAACATGAATAAGTATATAGCATAGCATGTACGGTAACATTTGAATAACACTGAAGCACATGGTAAAATGGCTGCCTAACATAAGATTACATGGCTAGCTAACATCTAACAGTATAACAGCTTCTCTGAGTAACAATGATAACTAGCTGAGCAGCTCTGCATAACATAATGTTTGTGAAACAAAGATAGATCTCTCGCCAGATATGCTTTTACCAGGATGGTGGAGTTTAAGAAGGAGATATGCAGGAGGACCGCTCTGTACTGTGTCCTGGAGACTTCTATTTCCCACAATGCTTTGCACCAACCACAATGCAGCAGTATTTGAAACAAGAAAACTGCTACTCCGTCCCCATTGACTATGACGGGGGAGGAGCTACGGCGCAGCCGGCAGTGCGCGGTGAGAGGCCGCCGGACTTAAAAGTCGGACATGCAGTTTTTTTAGTCCGGCGGCCTCTCGTCCTGCACTGCCGTGCTGCGCCGGAGCTCCGCCCCGTCCCTATTATAGTCAATGGGGATGGAGCGGCAGTCCGGCGGCACGGCGACATAGCGACAGGACGGATCCGACAGGGTGAACAGCCTGTCGGATCCGTCCTGCCGCTAGTGTGAAAGTAGTCTAAAGATACTTTCACACTTGCATTGTTTGATTCCGGCAGGCAGTTCCATAGCCTGAACTGCCTGCCTGATCAGGCAAACTGTATGCAAACGCATGTCATTTTTTCTGACTGATCAGGCATTTTTCTGACTGATCAGGCATTTTTCTGACTGATCAGGATCCTGATCAGTCGGAAAAATGCATTGCAATACCGGATCTGTTTTTCCGGTGTCATCAGGCAAAACAGATCCGGTATTTATTTTTTTCTCATTTTTCAAGGTGTGCGCACTAATACATTCCTATAGAAAAAAAATGCTGAATCCGGCATTCAGGCAAAAATGGGGATATGCCTGATCAGTTCTTTTCCGGTATAGAGCCCCTGGGACAGAACTCTATGCCGGAAAAGAAAACCACAAGTGTGAAAGTACACTAAGGGTACTTTCACACTAGCGTTTTTCTTTTCTGGCGCTGAGTTCCATCTAAAGGGCTCAATACCGGAAAAGAACTGATCAGTTTTATCCCGATGCATTCTGAATGGAGAGTAATCCGTTCAGGATGCATCAGCATGTCTTCAGTTCAGTCATTTTGACTGATCAGGCAAAAGATAAAACCGCAGCATGCTACAGTTTTAATTCCGGGCAAAAAAACTAAAGACTTGCCTGAATGCCGGATCCGCATGCGCAGACTGAAAAAAAGGTGAAAAAAATAAATGCCAGATCCGTTTTGCTGGATGACACCGGAAAGACAACCCAGCTTTTCAATGCATTTTTCAGACTGATCAGGCATGTTTAAGACTAATAATAGTAAAAGTCCAGCTCACCTGCATCAACAGTTTTGAGAGTGCACGGATGGGATGAGACCCAAGCATGAACGGAAAGGAAGAAAGATCCAGCACCTTGTTTTTCTTGCTTGACGTTTATTCCACAAACCAAATGTACAGCGGTGATAGAAACCTCCAAAAATAAGCCCCAGTACGGTCTACATGTTTCGAACCAGATGGTTCTTAATCATGACCTGTAGACCGTACTGGGGCTTATTTTTGGAGGTTTCTATCACCGCTGTACATTTGGTTTGTGGAATAAACGTCAAGCAAGAAAAACAAGGTGCTGGATCTTTCTTCCTTTCCGTTCATGTTTAAGACTAATCAGGTTCCTGATCAGTTTTACAAATGCCATCAGTTGGCATACGTTTTGTGACGGGGATGCAACAAAACCTTCAGGTATCCAGGGCCTAGGTCGTGTAATAGAATCATTTTCCCCAACCCTGCTGGGCAAAACACTCATATCTATCTATCTCATATCTATCTATCTATCTATCTCTCTCATATCTATCTATCTATCTATCTATCTATTATCTATCTATCTATCTATCTATCATCTATCTCATATCTATCATCTATCTAATATCTATCTATCTATCTCATATCTATCTCATATCTATCTCTCTATCTCATATCTATCTAATATCTATCTATCTAATATCTATCTATCTATCTCATATCTATCTCATATCTATCTATCTATCTATCTATCTAATATCTATCTATCTATCTCATATCTATCTATCTATCTATCTATCTATCTATCTATCTATCTAATATCTATCTAATATCTATCTATCTAATATCTATCTATCTATCTCATATCTATCTATCTATCTCATATCTATCTATCTATCTATCTATCTATCTATCTAATATCTATCTCATATCTATCTATCTATCTATCTATCTAATATCTATCTATCTATCTATCTATCTATCAATTTATCTATCTATCTCATATCTATCTAATATCTATCTATCTATCTATCTAATATCTATCTATCTATCTATCTCATATCTATCTATCTATCTATCTATCTATCTCATATCTATCTCATATCTATCTATCTCATATCTATCTATCTATCTCATATCTATCTATCTATCTCATATCTATCTATCTATCTATCTCATATCTATCTATCTCATATCTATCTATCTATCTATCTATCTATCTATCTATCTATCTATCTCATATCTATCTATCTATCTATCTCATATCAAATCAAATCAAATCAAATCAGCTTTATTGGCAGGACTAAATACATTTTAGCATTGCCAAAGCAAGTGGTAAATAATTGGGTAGGTTTGGGGGTGGGGACAGGTCCAGGGTGGGGGTATAGGAGTCCATGGTATATCAGGCTCCTCTCAGTCTATGGCAGGCAGTAATATATTGTGCTGCTATGGCCGTTGTGTTCTCCTCTTCCCCCAGCAGTATGGAGAGTCTCTCTTCCTCCTCCATGGAGGTGAAGTCTGGACAGAGATCAGACAGTCTCCTGAAGTGAGTCTCTCTCACTGCTGAGTATTTGGGGCACCGCAGCAGGAAATGAGCCTCATCCTCTACGGCCTCCTGGTCGCACTGCTGGCACAGTCTGCTCTCCCTGGGCATGTACCTCTGTCGGTGACGCCCGGATTCAATGAGCAGGCTGTGGGCGCTCAGTCTGTACCGGCTCAGGATCTGTCAGTCTTTTGGATTGGGGAGTTTCTCCAGATATGGGGCCAGTTTGTACTCCCTCTGCAGGCTCTGGTATACTGTCAGCTTCTGGGATGTTCTTATGTCGTTTTTCCAGACGCTAATATACTCCTTTGTACTTGTGTATCGTCCTCTGGATTCCGCCCTTTGTCAGGCTATATTGGTTGGTGGATTGGGCAGGCTGGGTTTGGGTGACTTGTATCATATCTATCTAATATCTATCTAGTCATCCAGGGCACTGAGGACAACCTTGGCCAGTTTGAAGATATCTTCCCTGATATAAAAGTCCAGGCCCAAACATACAAAGAACTGACTAAGAGCAGTGATGGTCCTAAATCTACAGAGACAACCACCAGAGACCCCCTAACCCCTACAGAGAAAACCACCAGAGACCCCCCTTCAGCCCCATGCCCTAATTCCTCACACCCCTCCCTAGAGATCCTCAGAGACTGCTTATCTCAGCTAGAAAGAGACTTTATACACTTTAAAGAGAAGCTTCAAAGAAATTCTGGTGACAAAAATGCAAAGGACCAAGTAGCTGAAGAGATAACCAGACTGAAGTGTGAACAGGCCTCAGCCCTGCAGGAAATAAGAGGTAAATTACAAGAACTGCAGCAAGAAAACACAGAGCTGAGACGAGAGATAGAAATACTGAAATCCCAGACTTATCCCCTAATCAAGGAGAGGAACCCAGGGAAAGAAGGGGGTGAGAACCAAATGAAAGCCAGCAGCCATGACACCAATACATCAATGAACTGCCAAATGGAATTAACAGAAGATGAGAGCAAAGCAAAGAACAGCAGAGTAATACAAGAGGGGCCAGAGCTGACAACCCCCAAAACACAACCACAACAGACCCCAACAACAGAGCCGACCATTACCAGAATCCTAACACAGCAGCTTCCTACAAGAAGCCCGAGCAGCAGGCCGGACACGGACATGAGCAGTAAGCCACAGTGCCCTGATACTGTTCTGATTATAGACTCCAATGGTAAATACTTGAACACAAAGCGACTTTTCCCAGGAAAAAGAGTCCGTAAAATTCGCTGCTATACTATCGAACAAGCAGCAGCCATCATCAATAATCCATATTTCATCAAACCCAACCACATTATCATACACACGGGCACCAATAACCTCCAGGACCAGCACCAGCAAATAGCAGGACAACTGAGCCAGCTAGCAGGGACCGCACAGCAGAAGTTCCCCAGCTGTAAAATCATCTTGTCATCTCTGCTCCCAAGAAAGGACATCCCTGAACACATCATCCAGAGCATCAACACAGAGCTGGCAGCTAAAATCAGCGCCATGCCAGACATCACCCTGGCACAACACCCCTCCATAAACCATCATCACCTATATGACAATAAACACCTCAATAACCAAGGAGTCAGCCTTCTAGCCAAAGAATTCAAAGACCTAGTGCTCAACAGAGACCCCCGGCCCAGACCCCACACAAGACAAAAGCCTATGGAAAAGTCACCAACAACAAATAGACCTGAAACCTCATACCCTCCTCAACAAACTGGAAATGGTGACCTTTACCCAAAATATGGCCATCAGAGGCACAAACCATGGAGGAATCCACCTGCCTCACATAAAGTAATGCAGAGCAAAGACATTGAGGAGATAAAGACCCTGCTCAGCACTCTGTGCAGAACACTGACTGGACCAAACTGCTAGAATATGGCCACCAGTCTATAATCCAGCTTGTCCTACACAGGGCAGCTCATTACAAGGTATACAGACAAAAAAATGACATCTCTTATTATCAGCAGCTGGAACATTCAGGGCCTGAACGCTTCAGCCTTCGGATGTAAGACACACGATCCAGACTTTACCCAAAGACTAAAAAACATTGACATACAGATCCTCCTAGAAACGTGTACTAAAACAGAGACTAATTCCATGGTGCCCACCGGATACAGGGAGATCTCTGTCCCTGCTCTAAAAAACAAAAATGTCAAGCTGGGCCGGAGCTCAGGAGGAATATTAATCTGGTATAAAGAGGAGCTCCATGAGCAGATCAGACCAGTAAAGAGAGGAGACAGCCACATCTGGGTAAGGATAGCCCGCTCCATCCTCACCTCTCCGGCTGACATCTACCTCTGTGCAGCATACATAGCTCCACCAGAGTCTCCATACTTCAATCCCGACAGCTTTGAGATCCTACAGAGGGAAGCCGCTCATTTCCAGGCCCTGGGCAACTGTTCTGATCTTTGGAGACCTCAATGCAAGAACAGGGAGGGAGAGAGACTACCTGACAACTGACGGAAATGTCTATATATTCGGAGCAGACACTGACTGTGACAGCTCAGTGCACACCGAGAGGAACAGCTATGACAGCACAGTAAACAAAAGTGGCAGAACATTGCTGAACTTATGTTGAAGCCTCGGACTTCATATTCTCAATGGTCGCACCAAGGGAGACTCTCTTGGTAGATATACCCTAAACTCCTATGTAGGCAACAGTGTGGTAGACTATGCCATCACAGATATGGACCCCAAAAATGTTGGTGGCTTCATAGTCACCCCACAGACACACCTGTCAGACCACAACCAACTGCTCCTATACATAAAATCCACAAGTAAACTACCGGCACAAACATCTACAGCAGACCGGCCTCTTCAGCCTACCTCCATCTTTTAAATGGTCCAAGATGTCAGCCCCAAAGTATATGGAGACCATAAACAGCACAGAGATCCAGGAGATGCTCCATAACTTCCATAGGAAAGTGTATGAGCTGAATCCAGAAGGAGTAAATCTCGCAGTAAGGGACTTTAATAATACTTTGCACCATGGCGGAAATGTCTGACCTCAAAAGATGCAACAGAAGGCCAAAAAAGCAACAACCCAACAGCTGGTTTGACCGGGAGTGTAAAGATATAAGGAAGGCGCTAAGAATGGCCTCAAATAGGAAACACCAAGATCCGAACAACCCCAGCCTGAGGGAAGCCTACAACAACATACAAAGGCAATACAAAAATACCCTCAGAAAGAAAAAGCAAGGCAACATCTCAACCAAGCTCCTCCAACTCCAAGACGCTCTCCAGGACAACTGCTTCTGGGAACTATGGAAGCAGATGGACAAAACCAGCAAGAACACCAACCTCCACATCCAAAACGGCAACATCTGGCTCCAGTACTTCAAGGACCTGTACAAAGCCATTTCGAGGGAGGATCAAAGCCCAGAACAAAAAGAAATCACGAAAAAGCTGAAGGATATGGAGGAAAAAATCAAAGATTTCCAAAACCCTCTAGACACACCGATCACGCTGCAGGAGATAACAGAGAGGATCTCAATGATAAAGAGTAAAAAAGCCAGCGGCCCAGATGGGATTCTTCCAGAAATGATCAAATACAGCCCGCCAGGTATCCAGGTCGCATTAGTAAAACTCTACAATGTTGTGCTGAGTGCCGGCTACTTCCCCCAGAGCTGGAACCAGGGCATCATCACCCCCATACACAAGGGCGGAGACAGGTATGACCCAGCCAACTATAGAGGGATATGTGTCAGCAGCAACCTGGGAAAACTCCTCAGCAGTATCCTGAATAAGAGGATCCTCAGCTTCCTCACCCAGCACAACATCCTCAGCAGAAGCCAAGCAGGCTTCATACCAAACCACCGCACCACGGACCACATCTACACCCTGCAGAGCCTCATCAAGAGCCATGTCCACAATACAAAGCAGGGAAAGATCTATGCCTGCTTTGTGGACTTTAAGAAGGCCTTTGACTCAGTGTGGCATCCGGGCCTATTCCTGAAACTTCTTGAAAGCGGAATAGGAGGAAAAACATATGATGTCATCAGAAGCTCCTACACTGAGAACAGATGCAGCGTGAAGGTAAATGGGAGGAGGAACGGCTTATTTCCAGCAGAACCGAGGAGTCAGACAGGGCTGCAGCCTCAGTCCAACCCTGTTTAACATCTACATCAATGAGCTGGCGGCGGCTCTGGAGTCCTCCACAGCACCTGGTCTCACCCTCCATGACACTGAGGTGAAATTTCTCCTTTATGCAGATGATCTTCTGCTACTATCGCCAACTGAGAAAGGTCTCCAAGATAACCTGAAAATCCTGGAGAAGTTCAGTAACACATGGGCACTGCCCATCAATCCAAAGAAAACCAACATCATGGTGTTCCAGAAAAGAAATCGAAAAGCAGCCGGGCGTCCTCCCTTCCTGCTAAACAACTGTCCAATTTCAGAAACAGACAGCTACACCTACCTGGGCCTAGAAATCAGCCAATCAGGGAAGTTTTAAGAAAGCCATGGAAATACTGAAAGACAAGGCGAGCAAAACCTTCTATGCCATCAGAAGGCGTCTGTATCACCTTAAAGCACCAGTGACCGTCTGGCTTAAAATCCTTGACACCATCATCGCCCCAATCCTCCTGTATGGCAGCGAAGTCTGGGGCCCAGACATATACCCAGACCGGGCAAAGTGGGACTCTGGGCCAACAGAACTATTCCACCTAGAACTCTGCAAACACTTTCTCCAGGTCCACAGGAGCACCTCAAACAGCGCCTGTCGAGCAGAACTGGGCAGATTCCCACTCTACTTTGCTGTCCAGAAGAGGGCGCTATCATTCAGAGCCCATCTACATAGCAGCAGTCCCAGCTCCTACCATCACAAAGCCTTGCTACACCAAGAAGCCCCAGAAAAACAAAGCACCCCGCAACAAGTCACCCAAACCCAGCCTGCCCAATCCACGAACCAATATAGCCTGACAAAGGGCGGAATCCAGAGGACGATACACAAGTACAAAGAGGAGTATATTAGCGTCTGGAAAAACGACATAAGAACATCCCAGAAGCTGACAGTATACCAGAGCCTGCAGAGGGAGTACAAACTGGCCCCATATCTGGAGAAACTCCCCAACCCCAGAGACCGACAGATCCTGAGCCGGTACAGACTGAGCGCCCACAGCCTGCTCATTGAATCCGGGCGTCATCGACAGAGGTACATGCCCAGGGAGAGCAGACTGTGCCAGCAGTGCGACCAGGATGCCGTGGAGGATGAGGCTCATTTCCTGCTGCGGTGCCCCAAATACTCAGCAGTGAGAGAGACTGACTTCAGGAGACTGTCTGATCTCTGCCCAGACTTCACCTCCATAAAGGAGGAAGAGAGACTCTCCATACTGCTGGGGGAAGAGGAGAACACAGCGGCCATAGCAGCACAAGTATATTACTGCCTGCCATGGACTGAGAGGAGCCTGATATACTATGGACTCCTATACCCCCACCCTGGACCTGTCCCCACCCCCAACCCTACCCAATTATTTACCACTTGCTTTGGCAATGCTAAAATGTATTTAGTCCTGCCAATAAAGCTGATTTGATTTGATTTGATCTATCTCATATCTATCTCATATCTATCTCATATCTATCTATCTATCTATCTATCTATCTCATATCTATCTATCTATCTATCTATCTATCTATCTATCTCCTATCTATCTAATATCTATCTATCTAATATCTATCTATCTATCTATCTATCTATCTATCTAATATCTATCTATCTATCTATCTCATATCTATCTATCTCTAAAGAACAAATAATTCCTAAACTAACCAAATTTGCTACAAAAAAAAAAATTCATTCGAATGAAGTATTTTTTTTTTATTTGTAGCAATTTGGTTAGTTTAGGAATTATTTGTTCTTTAGAGATAGATAGATATGAAATAGATAGATAGATAGATATGAGATAGATAGATAGATAGATATATGAGATAGATAGATAGATAGATAGATAGATATGAGATAGATATCTAGATAGTCTATCTCATATCTATCTATCTCATATCTATCTATCTATCTATCTATCTATCTATCTCATATCTATCTATCTATCTATCTATCTCATATCTATCAAATCAAATCAAATCAAATCAGCTTTATTGGCAGGACTAAATACATTTTAGCATTGCCAAAGCAAGTGGTAAATAATTGGGTAGGGTTGGGGGTGGGGACAGGTCCAGGGTGGGGGTATAGGAGTCCATAGTATATCAGGCTCCTCTCAGTCCATGGCAGGCAGTAATATATTGTGTAATATGGAGGTGAAGTCTGGGCAGAGATCAGACAGTCTCCTGAAGTGAGTCTCTCTCACTGCTGAGTATTTGGGGCACCGCAGCAGGAAATGAGCCTCATCCTCCACGGCATCCTGGTCGCACTGCTGGCACAGTCTGCTCTCCCTGGGCATGTACCTCTGTCGATGACGCCCGGATTCAATGAGCAGGCTGTGGGCGCTCAGTCTGTACCGGCTCAGGATCTGTCTGTCTTTTGGATTGGGGAGTTTCTCCAGATATGGGGCCAGTTTGTACTCCCTCTGCAGGCTCTGGTATACTGTCAGCTTCTGGGATGTTCTTATGTCGTTCCTCCAGACGCTAATATACTCCTCTTTGTACTTGTGTATCGTATTCGCCCTTTGTCAGGCTATATTGGTTGGTGGCTTGGGCAGGCTGGGTTTGGGTGACTTGTTGCAGGGTGCTTTGTTTTTCTGGGGCTTCTTGGTGTAGCAAGGCTTTGTGATGGTAGGAGCTGGGACTGCTGCTATGAAGATGGGCTCTGAATGATAGCGCCCTCTTCTGGACAGCAAAGTAGAGTGGGAATCTGCCCAGTTCTGCTCGACAGGCGCTGTTTGAGGTGCTCCTGTGGACCTGGAGAAAGTGTTTGCAGAGTTCTAGGTGGAATAGTTCTGTTGGCCCAGAGTCCCACTTTGCCCAGTCTGGGTATATGTCTGGGCCCCAGACTTCGCTGCCATACAGGAGGATCGGGGCGATGATGGTGTCAAGGATTTTAAGCCAGACGGTCACTGGTGCTTTAAGGCGATACAGACGCCTTCTGATGGCAGAGAAGGTTTTGCTCGCCTTGTCTTTCAGTGTTTCCATGGCTTTCTTAAAACTCCCTGATTGGCTGATTTCTAGGCCCAGGTAGGTGTAGCTGTCTGTTTCTGAAATTGGACAGTTGTTTAGCAGGAAGGGAGGACGCCCGGCTGCTTTTCGATTTTTTTCTGGAACACCATGATGTTGGTTTTCTTTGGATTGATGGGCAGTGCCCATGTGTTACTGAACTTCTCCAGGATTTTCAGGTTATCTTGGAGACCTTTCTCAGTTGGCGATAGTAGCAGAAGATCATCTGCATAAAGGAGAAATTTCACCTCAGTGTCATGGAGGGTGAGACCAGGTGCTGTGGAGGACTCCAGAGCCGCCGCCAGCTCATTGATGTAGATGTTAAACAGGGTTGGACTGAGGCTGCAGCCCTGTCTGACTCCTCGGTTCTGCTGGAAATAAGCCGCTCTCCTCCCATTTACCTTCACGCTGCATCTGTTCTCAGTGTAGGAGCTTCTGATGACATCATATGTTTTTCCTCCTATTCCGCTTTCAAGAAGTTTCAGGAATAGGCCCGGATGCCACACTGAGTCAAAGGCCTTCTTAAAGTCCACAAAGCAGGCATAGATCTTTCCATGCTTTGTATTGTGGACATGGCTCTTGATGAGGCTCTGCAGGGTGTAGATGTGGTCCGTGGTGCGGTGGTTTGGTATGAAGCCTGCTTGGCTTCTGCTGAGGATGTTGTGCTGGGTGAGGAAGCTGAGGATCCTCTTATTCAGGATACTGCTAAGGAGTTTTCCCAGGTTCGCTGCTGACAGCATATCCCTCTATAGTTGGCTGGGTCATACCTGTCTCCGCCCTTGTGTATGGGGGTGATGATGCCCTGGTTCCAGCTCTGGGGGAAGTAGCCGGCACTCAGCACAACATTGTATCTCATATCTATCTATCAATCTATCTCGTATCTATCTCCTATCTATCTATATAATATCTATCTATCTATCTATCTCATATCTATCTCATATCTATCTATCTATCTATCTATCTATCTATCTCATATCTTCTATCTATCTCATATCTATCTATCTATCTATCTATCTATCTATCTATCTATCTGATCTTTGTGATATCTATATATCTATTAATCTATCTAATTGATCTGTCTAATATCTATCTCATATCTGTCCCATAACAGAGGAAAAAACACCTGAGCGTCCCTCACCGAAGAATGGTGTTCTTTATTCCAAAAATGTGTGCATTACAAATATCGGCATACACATGGGGCAGACCAGCAACATGCCAGCGCCATACTGGTTCACCCCATGTGTATGCTGATATTTGTAATGCACACATTTTTGGAATAAAGAACACCATTCTTCGGTGAGGGCCGCTCAGGTGTTTTTTCCTCTGTTATAGGACATTTTGCATAAAGCTTATCTCGGCAGAGCACCACCTTATAGGGGATAAAAGTACCTGTTCTGTACCAGAAGGAGATCTGTTAACCTACATGTGAAACCTCAGTAGTGCCCCCCCATCTGTATTCTCAATATTGTTCATATCTCATATCTACTCATATCTTTCTATGTACTGGTGCTTATAAGTTTGTGAACCCTTCATCATTTTCAAAAATGCTGCATAAATTTGACCTAAAAGTACATCAGATTTTCACACAAGTCATAAAAGTAGATAAATGTTACCTTATCCAACAAATGAAAAAGATTACATTTGATCAATTTATTTATTAAGGAAAAAGATCCAATATCACAAGTCTGCGAGTGGTAAAAGTATGTGAAACTTTGGGATAAAGCAGATAATGTGAAGGTGAAATTAGAGTCAGGTGTTTTCAATGTGATTGAAATCAGGTGTGACTGGGCGACCTGTTTAATTTAACACCTTCAGGACCCTGCCATTTTTCACCCTAAGGACCAGGCCATTTTTAGCAAATCTGACCAGTGTCACTTTATGTGGAGATAGCTTTAAAACTCTTTTACTTATCCAGGCCATTGTGAGATTGTTTTCTTGTTACATATTGTACTTTATGACAGTGGTAATTTTGAGTCAAAATATTTCATTTTTATTTATAAAATAAATACCAAATTTTCCCAAAATTTGAAAAAATTAGCAAATTTCGAAATGTCAATTTCTCTATTTTTATAATAGTGTCATGGTCTTACCTTCTTACTGTTCTCCTTCGTTTGACATGTGCTGGCGGCCATCTTGGTTTCTGGGTTTCTTGTAGCCTCCCACCCTGCGGCTTCTCCTTCCCACTGGGAGGAGCTGGATGCCTAGCTCATATATATAGGAGGTCTGTGGCTTCAGTTCCTTGCTTGGTCCTCCTGTGTTCACATGCTTCTAAGACTGCTGCTGCTTCTGGTTCCTGATCCTGGCCTCGTCTGACTACCCCGTTGGTTCCTGATCCTGGCTTCGTCTGACTACCCCGTTGGTTCCTGATCCTGGCTTCGTCTGACTACCCCGTTGGTTCCTGATCCTGGCTTCGTCTGACTACCCCGCTGGTTCCTGATCCAGGCTTCGTCTGACTACCCTTCTGGTTCCTGACCTCTGTCTACGCAAGACCCTGCTTCGGTTTAGCCATCCGTTTGGACTTTTGCTACGGCTTGCTTTTCAATAAAGCCTTCTTATTTTCCACTTATCTCTTGTTGTACGTCTGGTTCATGGTTCCATGACAAATAGATATTAATACTTCCAAAAATAGTTACTTTACATTCCCCATATGTCTACTTTATGTTTGGATCATTTTGAAAATGACATAAAAAAATTTTGGTACGTTAGAAGGCTTAGAAGTTTAGAAGCAAATCTTAAAAGTTTTAAGAAAATTTTCAAAACCCAATTTTTTAAGGACCAGTTCAGTTATGAAGTAACTTTGTGAGGCTTACATATTAGAATCCACCCATAAATCACCCTCATTTTAGAAACTACACCCCTCAAGCTATTCAAAACTGATTTTACAAACTTTGTTAACCATTTAGGGTCCCCTACGAGAATTAAAGGAAAATGGGAATGAAATTTCACAATTTCACATTTTTTTTGCAGATTTTAAATTTTTATCTATTTTTTTCTGCTATACATCAAGGGTTAACAGCCAAGCAAAACTCAAAATCTATTACCCTGAATCTGAAGTTTACAGAAACACCCCATATGTGTTCAAAAACTGATGTTTGGGCGCACAGCAGGCTTCAGAGTGGAAGGAGCACCATGTGGCTTTTGGAGAGCGGATTTAGCTGGAGTGGTAATTGGGAGCTATGTAGCAAATGAAGACACCCTGAGGTGGCCCTACAGTGGGCACCACAAAAAGTGACCCCATTTTGAAAACTACACCCCTCAAGAAATCTTTCAAGGTGTGTAGTGAGTACTTTGACCTCAAAGGTGTTTTCTAGAATTAAGAAACACTTGGCATTGAAAATGAAAAATTTTTACTTTTTCACCAAAAAGTTGCTTTACACCCACATTTTTTTACTTGTCCAAAGGGTAACAGGACAAAATGCACCCCATTTTTTATCCCTATTTTCCCCCGAATACGGCAAAACCCCATATGTGCTAAAAAAAAATGATGTATGGGCGCACAGCAGGGCTCTAGAGGCAAACAGCAAAATATGGATTTTGCTGACCTGAATTGGCAGACACGGATTTTAGGTGCCATGTTGCATTTAAAACAATCCTGAGGTCCCCATAAATTAGAACCCCCAAAAAGTGACCCCATTTTGGAAAGTGCACCCCCGTATGAACATTTTAAGGGTTGGTAAGGGAACTTTTGACCTAACAAGTGTTTCACAGGAATGAATATGTAGTGGTTGGTGATCAGTGGATCTGTAAGCTATGCGGACTAAATCGGAGATATAAGGTGGTAAAACTACAGGGAACATCATGGATGAAATTAAAGTAATACTCCATGGAGTGGCGGTAGATTCTGAAACTCTCCTGTGTGCACAGGCCGGGTAGGTTTCAGGGCAGGTTTCGCAGTGGTAAATGGTGTCTTTCCTTATCCCCCTTGTGGAACACACCCTGCATCTTTCTTGGGCCCTTCCCTTCCTTGCTGTCTGGGGGACTTGACCTGGAAAATGTTGCCCTGGTACAACACGGGCACCATGACTTCCAGAAGTACTGGGACCCTCCCCGGCCTGGCTTTGAAAATTTAGGGCCTTGATAACCACCTCTTGGAACTGGAGGAAAGTTCCTGTGTGGCCTGCCAAGTGAAATAGCACGTACGCATTGCACATTGCCACCTGTACGAGGTGCACGGCCAGCTTTTTGTACCACACTTTCGTTTTTCGTGTGGCTCTGTACGGCTTCAGAACTCGATCTGAAAGATCCCCCCCCCCCCATGTGCCTGTTGTAGTCCAGGATACAATCTGTGCCTTTCTGTGTTGGACCACGCTGCTGTTTCTTCACTGAAATCCCTGGACATAGGGGAAGACACCAAACTTCCACGTGTAGACTCCTCTTATTCAACACACTCCTGTGGAATATCAAGAGGCCGCACCGATAGTGAAGTACTAATAGCTCAGGTCTACTGAAAGTGGTTTATTGTACTCACAAACATTCTTTGTAAAAGCATATCAAAGTTATTGGGACACTAATCGTCCATTAGGGCAGGAGGACGATTAGTGTCTCAACAACTTTGATATGCTTTTACAAAGAATGTTTGTGAGTACGATAAACCACTTTCAGTAGACCTGAGCTATTAGTACTTCACTATCGGTGCCCCCTCTTGATATTCCACAGGAGTGTGTTGAATAAGAGGAGCCTACACGTGGTCTTCCCCTATGTCCAGGGATGTGAATGGTTTTATGCTGGAAGGAAGGAAGAAACAGCAGCGCGGTCCAAGACAGAAACGCACAGATTGACTTTTGTGAACTTGACCCACTTCATATTAGGACCTGCAGCGCTAACAATACAGGCAACATATTGGAGTTAAACTTTTATTATATTGACAGGATACAAACTGGTTTTGGGGTAATGGTTGTGGTACCTCGTACAGGAGCAGGGGAGCTGGCGTTAGTGTGAATGGTGGTCAGTAAAAGGACATCCCTCTTGTCCTTGTACATAACCGCCAGCATGTTCTCATGGAGGAGAGCCCTGCTTTCACCCATTCTCAGTGGTTGCCCTACCAGGGATCTAGGGAGGCCTCTCTGATTTTTGCGCACTGTGCCACAAGCCACAGTACCCCTGGCAGTTAAGGACCTGAATAGGGGTATGCTGGTACAAACCGGATTCCAAAAAAGTTGGGACACTAAACAAATTGTGAATAAAAACTGAATGCAATGATGTGGAGATGGCAAATGTCAATATTTTATTTGTAATAGAACGTAGATGACAGATCAAACGTTTAATCCGAGTAAATGTATCATTTTAAAGGAAAAATACGTTGATTCAAATTTTCACGGTGTCAACAAATCCCCAAAAAGTTGGTACAAGTAGCAATAAGAGGCTGGAAAAAGTAAATTTGAGCATAACGAAGAGCTGGAAGACCAATTAACACTAATTAGGTCAATTGGCAACATGATTGGGTATAAAAAGAGCTTCTCAGAGTGGCAGTGTCTCTCAGAAGCCAAGATGGGTAGAGATCACCAATTCCCACAATGTTGCGCAGAAAGATAGTGGAGCAATATCAGAAAGGTGTTACCCAGCGAAAAATTGCAAAGACTTTGCATCTATCATCATCAACTGTGCATAACATCATCCGAAGATTCAGAGAATCTGGAACAATCTCTGTGCGTAAGGGTCAAGGCCGTAAAACCATACTGGATGCCCGTGATCTCCGGGCCCTTAAACGACACTGCACCACAAACAGGAATGCTACTGTAAAGGAAATCACAGAATGGGCTCAGGAATACTTCCAGAAACCATTGTCAGTGAACACAATCCACCGTGCCATCCGCCGTTGCCAGCTGAAACTCTACAGTGCAAAGAAGAAGCCATTTCTAAGCAAGATCCACAAGCTCAGGCGTTTTCACTGGGCCAGGGATCATTTAAAATGGAGTGTGGCAAAATGGAAGACTGTTCTGTGGTCAGACGAGTCACGATTCGAAGTTCTTTTTGGAAATCTGGGACGCCATGTCATCCGGACCAAAGAGGACAAGGACAACCCAAGTTGTTATCAACGCTCAGTTCAGAAGCCTGCATCTCTGATGGTATGGGGTTGCATGAGTGCGTGTGGCATGGGCAGCTTGCATGTCTGGAAAGGCACCATCAATGCAGAAAAATATATTCAGGTTCTAGAACAACATATGCTCCCATCCAGACGTCATCTCTTTCAGGGAAGACCCTGCATTTTTCAACAAGATAATGCCAGACCACATTCTGCATCAATCACAACATCATGGCTGCGTAGGAGAAGGATCCGGGTACTGAAATGGCCAGTCTGCAGTCCAGATCTTTCACCTATAGAGAACATTTGGCGCATCATAAAGAGGAAGGTGCAACAAAGAAGGCCCAAGACGATTGAACAGTTAGAGGCCTGTATTAGACAAGAATGGGAGAGCATTCCTATTTCTAAACTTGAGAAACTGGTCTCCTCGGTCCCCAGACGTCTGTTGAGTGTTGTAAGAAGAAGGGGAGATGCCACACAGTGGTGAAAATGGCCTTGTCCCAACTTTTGGGGGATTTGTTGACACCATGAAATTCTGATTCAACATATTTTTCCCTTAAAATGGTACATTTTCTCAGTTTAAACTTTTGTTCCGTGATTTATGTTCTATTCTGAATAAAATATTAGAAGTTGGCACCTCCACAACATTGCATTCAGTTTTTATTCCCGATTTGTATAGTGTCCCAACTTTTTGGGAATCCGGTTTGTACAATAGTTATCCACATAGAGGTGGTAACCCTTATCCAGCAGTGGGTGCAGTAAGTCCCACACGAGCTTCCCACTAACACCTAGGATGGGGGGGGGGGGGCATTCTGGGGTTCTATCATGGAATTTTTCCTTTCGTAAAAACGCGGAACTTGTGGGTGTACCCGGAGCTACTTTCACAAAGTTTGTAAATCTTTATGCCATACCTTGCCCGTTTGCTAGGCAGGAACTGGCGGAATCTAATCCTCTTTTTGAAAAGTAACAGGGACTCATCTACACTGACATGTTTATCAGGGGTGTACACCGCAGCAAACCTGGTGTTAATGTGGTCAATGACGGGCCTAACCTTGAACAGACGGTCAAATGCCGGGTTGTTTTGGGGTGGGCGCTGTGCATTGTCGCTGTAGTGTAGGAATTTCTGAATTGACTCAAAACGCTTCAGGGTCATGGTCTGACTGTAAATTGGAGTCTGGTGGAAAATGTCCAAACTTCAATATTGTCTGACGTTTGGCTTCTTTACCTCACCCATATGCAGCACGAGTCCCCAAAACGTCATCATCTCTGCTGCACTAACTGGGGTCCGACCTAGGGGTCTAGCGTATGGCGATGTAGGGTTCTGATCAATGAATTGTTAGGCGTATAAATTGGTTTGGGCCACCATTAAATTTACTAAATCTTCAGAGAAGAAGATTTTGAAAAAATCTAGCTCAGTGAAGCCCGCACTGTCTATCTGAATTCCAGAGCTGCCCTCAAAGGGACAGAGGGTGGTTTAGGGATCTGGAACAGCTGCAAATATAAAAAAAATCAGTGCAGCAATTCTAGATGTTCTTCTTCTTTTCTTCTTTCTTCTTTCAGCCGAAAAAGCTCAAATCGCAGTAGTGGTGCACCAGAAGTCCCAGTAAGCCAAAAAGCAGCACAGAGAAGCACAGAACCTTTCTGCATGTGTGATGCACGACAGCGGCAAGGGTCCCTTTTTAGTGATATTGTCGTGACGCCAGTTGCAGTGAAGCAACAAGGGCACAGGGCCCCTTTTAGTGATGTGGTAGTAGATGGATACAGTGCTCCTACCTGGATACGCTGGACCCCAGGCGTTGTCGCCCGAAGCAGAGCAAATAGGGGGATAGTTGAGCACCAGTTGATTTGAAGAATTGATTGAGTCCAGACCTTGTATATGGTGGAACAGCAACTTTACTTGAAAAAAACTTTTCTTCAAACAGTTTACAGGCTTTGTATTGGTTTCCAGCAGGTTTTGGCATTAACTGTGGCAGGCAAACTCCTCTCTACTACGTCTGTTGATCTCTGGCTCTGCTATGCTAACAGGCTAGTTGTAGAACTCAGCTTCTTCTTTATGCTGTACTTTACTTTGTAATCCGGTCTGTCTCTAGATTTGTCCAGGGAAAACTTTACTCCTGGTCTCAGAGGCTTCCAAGCTGTGGCCTCCACATCCAGCAGAGCTGAAGGTGCTCTAGCTGGCTGGGGCATAGCACGTCCAACAGGGACATACACCTGATTCCTTCCCTAAGCAGGGGGTAAGCTCAACTCACTCTCTAACTAGAACTCCACCCTCCCTGCAGCCAGTGGGACATGCCCACCACACCACAGAGGGGAGTGTTAGAATGGAATAGAAGTTCCACTCTATGTAAATGTAGCTCTGCCAGGTTTGCTGCCATCTACTGGTAAATCAGGTAAATTACACGTGAACAGTTACATAACAAGAAATATGAATACACATTGTGCGGGACCTGGAAATTAATACATAGAATGACAATAGGTTAACAATAGGAGATAGTGGCAGGGTGCAGAAGGTGGTAATGCACCTCTGGGGGGTTACATACCCCCTTACTTAAAAACCAAACTGCCCTTGGCTTGTGCTTAGGGTATATGTTAAGGGAAATATTAATTATTAAAATTTAGGGTAATCTCAATAATTAATATTCATAAATAGGCGTGAGTCGTCTAGTCTAGTCTACTACAGCAAAAAGACTACACGCTGTGCTTAAATAAAAGGTATTTATTTACACACTACAATCCTACAGTCTAATTATTGCTTATAACTATATATATCTATATCAATGGAATAGATATATATATATATTTATAGAATCACACTGCAACAATAAACTAATACGGTCGTAACTACGCTAACACAATCCCAAGTCCTCCCCAGAATCTAACTACGATTACACACATATAACAGCAGCCCACCCACCCTGGCAATATACTATCCCCATCCGGTATAAGGGGCTAAAACACACAATACTGATCAGGGGTTGGAATACAGGGCAGTGGAGCAGCAGGGGTTAAAGGTATAGGTGGTATTGGGAAATCAGGGGAACAAGGGTTAATGCTGAATGCATTGGTGGTATAGGGATTGGTGAAGTAGGGGTTAACAGGGATTATGCAGGGGTAAAAGGCGTTGGTGGTATAGGGAAATGCAGGGGTTAATGATACTTAGCCCAATATGCTCGTTGTCCAGGGGTTAATACCTGCTTGTACATGCTCGTCTCTCTAGGGGATGATCCTCTCTTGTGCCGGGCTGCTGGCTCGAACTCTCCGCTCCATGCGGGTCAGCGCGGTGATATGACGTCACATAGAAACATAGAATGTGTCGGCAGATAAGAACCATTTGGCCCATCTAGTCGGCCCAATATACTGAATACTATGGATAGCCCCTGGCCCTATCTTATATGAAGGATGGCCTTATGCCTATCCCATGCATGCTTAAACTCCTTCACTGTATTTGCAGCTACCACTTCTGCAGGAAGGCTATTCCATGCATCCACTACTCTCTCAGTAAAGTAATACTTCCTGATATTACTTTTAACCCTTTGCCCCTCTAATTTAAAATGATGTCCTCTTGTATCAGTTTTCTTCTCTCCTCTTTTACCTTGTTGATTCCCTTTATGTATTTAGCAGTCTCTATCATATCCCCTCTGTCTCGTCTTTCTTCCAAGCTATACATGTTAAGGTCCTTTAATCTTTCCTGGTAAGTTTTATCCTGCAATCCATGTACCAGTTTAGTAGCTCTTCTCTGAACTCTCTCCAAAGTATCAATATCCTTCTGGAGATATGGTCTCCAGTACTGCGCACAATACTCCAAATGAGGTCTCACTAGTGCTCTGTAGAGCGGCATGAGCGCCTCCCTCTGTCTACTGGTAATGCCTCTCCCTATACACCCAAGCATTCTGCTAGCATTTCCTGCTGCTCTATGACATTGTCTGCCTACCTTTAAAGAGGACCTTTCACCTTTTGACCTGGAAATACATGCAAACTAAGTATCATGACATATACAGCGGCGCCCAGGGATCTCACTGCACTTACTATTATCCCTGGGCGCCGCTCCCTTCGGCCGCGATGTCCTCCGGTATCTTTGCTCACTTGGTTATAGTAGGCGGAGACTTAGGGGACTTGGTTATAGTAGGCGGAGTCTGCCCTTGTTCTGCTGGGCGTCTCCTCCTCCTAGGCTGTGGCGCTGGCCAATCGCAGCGCAGAGCTCACAGCCTGGGAGGTTTTTTCTCCCAGGCTGTGAGCTCTGCGCTGCGATTGGCCAGCTCTACAGCCTAGGAGGAGGAGACGCCCAGCAGAACAAGGGCAGACTCCTCCTACTATAACCAAGTCGCGGAACATACCGGAGGACATAGCGGGAGAACGGAGCGGCGCCCAGGGATAATAGTAAGTGCAGTGAGATCCCTGGGCGCCGCTGTATATGTCAGTATACTTAGTTCACAATGTTTTTCCAGGTGAAAGGTCTTCTTTAAGTCTTCTGAGATAATGATCCCTAAATCCCTTTCCTCAGATACTGAGGTTAGGACTGTATCACTGATTTTATATTCTGCTCTTGGGTTTTTACGCCCCAGGTGCATTATCTTGCACTTATCAACATTACATTTTAGTTGCCAGATTTTTGACCATTCTTCTAGTTTTCCTAAGTCCTTTTCCATTTGGTGTATCCCTCCAGGAACATCAACCCTGTTACAAATCTTTGTGTCATTAGCAAAAAGACACACCTTACCATCGAGGCCTTCTGCAATTTCGCTGATAAAGATATTAAACAATATGGGTCCCAGAACAGATCCCTGAGGTACCCCACTGGTAACAAGACTTGGTCTGAATATAATCCATTGACTACAACCCTCTGTTGTCTGTCCTTCAGCCACTGCCTAATCCATTCAACAATATGGGAGTCCAAGCTCAAAGACTGCAATTTATTGATAAGCCTTCTATGTAGGACAGTATCAAATGCCTTACTAAAGTCTAGATAAGCGATGTCTACTGCACCTCCGCCATCTATTATTTTAGTCACCCAATCAAAAAAATCAATAGGATTAGTTTGACATGATCTCCCTGAAGTAAACCCATGCTGTTTTTCATCTTTCAATCCATGGAATTTTAGATGTTCCACAATCCTCTCCTTAAGTATGGTTTCCATTAATTTCCCCACTATTGATGTCAGGCTTACTGGCCTATAGTTGCCCGATTCCTCCCTACTACCTTTCTTGTGAATGGGCACAACATTTGCTAATTTCCAATCTTCTGGGACGACTCTTGTTGCCAGTGATTGGTTAAATAAATCTGTTAATGGTTTTGCTAGTTCACCGCTGAGCTCTTTTAATAGCTTTGGGTGTATCCCATCAGGCCCCTGTGACTTATTTGTATTAATTTTAGACAGCTGACTTAGAACCTCTTCCTCTGTAAAGACACATGCATCAAAAGATTCATTAGTCTTTCTTCCTAACTGAGGTCCTTTTACTTAATTCTCCTTTGTAAAAACTGAACAGAAGTATTCATTGAGGCAGTCAGCTAGTTCTTTATCTTCTTCCATATACCTTCCTTCTTTTGTTTTTAATTTGGTAATTCCTTGTTTTAGTTTCCTTTTTTCATTTATGTATCTGTCATGGAACCATGAACCAGACGTACAACAAGAGATAAGTGGAAAATAAGAAGGTTTTATTGAAGAGCAAGCCGTAAGCAAAGTCCGAACGGATGGCTAAACCGAAGCAGGGTCTTGCGGAGACAGAGGTCAGGAACCAGAAGGGTAGTCAGACGAAGCCAGGAACAGGAACCAACGGGGTAGTCAGACGAAGCCGGAATCAGGAACCAACGGGGTAGTCAGACGAAGCCGGAATCAGGAACCAACGGGGTAGTCAGACGAGGCCAGGATCAGGAACCAGAAGCAGCAGCAGTCTTGGAAGCATGTGAACACAGGAGGACCAAGCAAGGAACTGAAGCCACAGACCTCCTATATATATGAGCTGGGCATCCAGCTCCTCCCAGTGGGAAGGAGGAGCCGCAGGGTGGGAGGCTACAAGAAAACCCAGAAACCAAGATGGCCGCCAGCACATGTCAAACGAAGGGAACAGCAAGGAGGTAAGACCATGACAGTACCTCCCCCTCAAGGGCCCCTCCTCCGCGGAGTAAGGAACGGTTTCTGAGGGAAGCGTGCGTGGAAGGCTCGGAGCAAAGCAGGAGCATGGACATCTGCGGAGGGAACCCAGGAACGCTCCTCTGGACCATAACCACGCCAATGGACCAAAAACTGCACCCGGCCGCGGACCAGGCGTGAGTCCAGGATATTGCTCACCTCATACTCCTCACGATTGCCCACTTGGACCGGACGAGGCCGAGGAATCGAGGAAGTGAAACGATTACACACCAGTGGCTTCAACAGGGAGACATGAAACACGTTGGAGATCCGCATGCCAGGAGGAAGCGCAAGGGCATAGGCTACCGGGTTTACCCTGCGAAGCACTCGGAAGGGACCAACAAAGCGAGGCGCCAGCTTGGGAGTGGGCACTCGAAGGTTGAGGTTGCGGGTGGACAACCATACGCGGTCTCCGACCTGGTAGGAAGGAGCGGGCGCTCGTCTGCGATCAGCCTGGAGTTTCTGGCGCTGCGCAGAGACCTCAAGGGACCTCTGGATCTGTACCCAAGAAGCACGTAGGACGGAAAGGTGATCCTCCACAGCCGGAATATCCTGGGGAGAGAATACCTCCGGTAACACGGCAGGTTGGAACCCATAATTGGCCATGAAGGGAGACGTCCCAGAGGAAGAGTTCACCGCCGTGTTCCTGGCAAACTCAGCCCAAGGCAGGAGGTCAACCCAATTGTCTTGGTGATCGGAGACATAGCAACGAAGGAATTGCTCCAAGGCCTGATTGGATCGTTCTGCGGCCCCATTGGACTGAGGGTGGTAGGCCGAGGAGAAAGAGAGATGAATCCCCAACTGGGAGCAAAAGGCGCGCCAGAACCTGGACACAAACCGACTCCCCCGATCCGACACAATCTCCTTGGGCAAACCGTGCAACCGGAAGACCTCCCTGGCAAAAATCGAGGCCAACTCTTGTGCAGAGGGTAACTTCTTGAGAGGAACACAGTGGCACATTTTGGAAAACCGATCCACAATCATGAGAATGACCAGTATGGCCTCGGGATGCAGGGAGGTCCACAATGAAATCCATCCCCAGGTGTGACCATGGACGCTCCCCGGTGGCTATGGGTTGCAAAAGGCCCAACGGAAGGTGCCGAGGGGACTTACTCTGGGCACAAACGGAGCATGCCGCTACATATGCGGCGATGTCGGAACGTAGAGAAGGCCACCAGAACAGACGTGAAACCGCCCAGGACAGCTGATTCTTTCCAGGGTGCCCCGCGGCCTTGGAGTTATGGTAGGTTCGCAACAACCGAGTGCGCAACTCCTCAGGCACAAAACATCTGCCGTTGGGTCTCCCAGAGGGAGCACCAGATTGAGCCGCCAAAATCTGCTCACCCAGAGGAGAAGTCAGGCTGGTGCGAATAGCGGCCAGGATCTGATTCGGGGGTATGACCGTAGTCGGAATCGACTCCTCCCCGGACAGCTCGGAGTACTGCCGTGATAAGGCATCCGCTCTGATGTTCTTGGAGCCGGGTAGGTAGGAGACCACGTAATTAAAACGTGACAAGAACAGAGCCCATCTGGCCTGACGTGGTGTCAATCTCTTGGCCTCAGAGAGGTAGGTCAGATTCTTGTGGTCCGTCAGGTTGAGAACCGGAACCACCGAGCCCTCGAGCAAGTGCCTCCATTCTTTAAGGGCCTGCACGATGGCCAATAACTCCCTGTCACCAATCTGATAGTTGCACTCCGCGGAAGACAGTTTCCGGGAGTAAAACCCACAAGGAAGCAGAGGACCCTCTGGTGTTCTACGCTGAGACAGGAGGGCGCCTACTCCCGTCTCAGACGCGTCCACCTCGAGGACAAAAGGCAACCCAGGGTTGGGATGCGACAGAATCGGAGCCGACACAAAGGCGGACTTTAGAGCCTCAAAAGCTCGGATGGCCTCGAGCGGCCAGACCTGAGGATTACTGCCCTTCCTGGTCAGATCCGTGAGAGGCTTGGCTAGCATGGAAAAGTCCCTGATGAACTTCCGATAATAATTGGCGAAGCCCAAAAAGCGCTGCAGGGCACGAAGCCCACTGGGCTGGGGCCACTGTAAGACAGCCGAAACCTTCTCAGGATCCATGGAGAACCCCTCAGCGGAAATGATGTAACCTAAGAAGGTTACCTGGGATCGGTGAAATTCGCATTTCTCAAGCTTACCGAACAGCTTGTTCTCTCGTAAGCGTTGCAACACTCGTCTGACATCCAGAATGTGGGCCTCCATGGATGCAGAATATACCAAGATGTCATCCAAATAGACCACCACACACTGCTGCAACAGGTCACGGAAAACATCGTTGATGAATTCCTGGAAGACTGCGGGCGCATTGCACAACCCAAAGGGCATAACCAAGGATTCATAATGACCGGTCCTGGTGTTAAACGCGGTCTTCCACTCATCGCCCGCCTTGATCCTTACCAGGTTATATGCCGCCCTCAGGTCGAGTTTGGTAAAGACCGTGGCCCCTTTGAGGCGATCGAACAGCTCGGAAATCAAGGGTATCGGGTAAGCGTTCTTGATCGTGATGCGATTGAGACCCCTGTAATCGATGCAAGGCCTCAACTCGCCGCCCTTCTTTTTCACAAAGAAAAATCCAGCCCCTGCCGGGGACGAGGATTTGCGAATGTGTCCGCGTGAAAGCGCCTCCCTCACGTACTCCTCCATGGCCTCATTCTCCGCTACCGACAGTGGATAGACTTTGCCACGAGGAGGAACGGCACCGGATTGTAACTCTATGGCACAATCGTATGGGCGGTGCGGAGGTAGGGCAACCGCGCGCACCTTATCGAATACATCCCGGTACTCTTCGTATTCAGGAGGCAACAGAGAGTCCGAGGAAGTACACAGCAACTTGACAGGCCCATGGATGCAACTAGCCCCACACTGCGGTGACCACGAGAGGATCTCGACCGATCTCCAATCGAAAGTCGGATTATGCTTCTGGAGCCAGGGGTACCCCAAGACCACCGAGTAGTGTGGAGACGAAATAACCTGGAGACAGACCGACTCTCTGTGAACGGCACCAATGGCTATCCCCACTGGAAGGGTCTCATGAGTCACGTGTGGCGGCAGAAGGGGTCTGCCGTCTATCGCCTCAAGAGCCAGTGGGGAACCTCGAGGCTGCAGAGGAATGGAATTGGCGGCAACGAACACTCTATCAATGAACAAACCACCAGCACCAGAGTCCACCAACGCCTGGGTCGTCACCGAGCCCCCGACCCAGGAGAGGACAACCGTGATCAGTGGTTTGTCAACACGGGAAACCGGGGACGAGGAGACTCCACCCAAGATCTGCCCCCGACAGGACCTCAGGTGCGAGCGTTCTCCCGGACGGTTCGGACATGCCAACCGAAAATGCCCACCGAGACCACAGTACATGCATCGGCCCTCGCGTCTCCGGAGTACCCTCTCCCCCTCAGACAGGCGAGCAAACCCCCGCTGCATGGGTTCACCCCCAGACAAGTCATCCCCAGGAGGCGTGGGAGGAGAGGGAGGCACGGGTGGGACAGCAAACGTAGGCGCCAATCTGTTAGGAGACCTCCGCAGGCTCTCCTTAAAGGAAGGTCTCTCCCTGAGTCTGGTGTCAATCAAAATCAGGAAAGAAATAAGAGACTCGAGCTCCACTGGTAGGTCCTTAGCTGCAACCTCATCCTTCAAGGCATCCGAGAGACCATGAGAGAAAGCAGCGACCAGAGCCTCATTATTCCAGCCCACCTCTGCTGCCAGGGTACGAAACTCAATGGCGTATTCAGCTACGGATCGTGAACCCTGTCTGATGGACATAAGGAGCTTCGCAGCAGAGGCAGCACGAGCCGGCACATCGAATACCTTCCGAAGAGAAGCAACAAAACCGGAAAACTCGGCAACCACCGGATTGTTGTTCTCCCATAAAGGGCTGGCCCAGGCCAAGGCCTTGTCCGAGAGCAGCGAGATCAAGAAGCCCACCCTTGATCTCTCAGTAGGAAAGGCATGTGGCAGCAACTCGAAGTAAATGCCCACCTGGTTAAGGAAACCTCGGCACTGAGTTGGCTCTCCCCCAAAGCGCTGTGGAAGGGGGGCAGAACCGGTCATACCCTGAAACACCACAGGCGCAGCAACAGGTGTCAGGGGTAGACTCTGGCGCAACAACCGGAGCGGCAGTAGGAGCGGGCCCAGGAGCGACAACCGACCCATCGGCAACGGAAGCTAAATGAGCCGTGCGTTCAAGCAGGGTTTGCAACGCCACAGCGAACCGACCCAACAGGTGATCCTGCTGATCAAGTCTGGCAACCAGCGTAGGTAGCGAGGGTGGCCCTGTACCGTCAGAATTCATGGCTTGGTCCTAATGTCATGGAACCATGAACCAGACGTACAACAAGAGATAAGTGGAAATAAGAAGGCTTTATTGAAGAGCAAGCCGTAAGCAAAGTCCGAACGGATGGCTAAACCGAAGCAGGGTCTTGCGGAGACAGAGGTCAGGAACCAGAAGGGTAGTCAGACGAAGCCAGGAACAGGAACCAACGGGGTAGTCAGACGAAGCCGGAATCAGGAACCAACGGGGTAGTCAGACGAAGCCGGAATCAGGAACCAACGGGGTAGTCAGACGAGGCCAGGATCAGGAACCAGAAGCAGCAGCAGTCTTGGAAGCATGTGAAACACAGGAGGACCAAGCAAGGAACTGAAGCCACAGACCTCCTATATATATGAG
This sequence comes from Bufo gargarizans, assembly GCF_014858855.1. NCBI lineage: Eukaryota > Metazoa > Chordata > Amphibia > Anura > Bufonidae > Bufo > Bufo gargarizans. The sequence continues at coordinate 549,123,252 of NC_058082.1, read as the reverse complement.
CTGGGCATCCAGCTCCTCCCAGTGGGAAGGAGGAGCCGCAGGGTGGGAGGCTACAAGAAAACCCAGAAACCAAGATGGCCGCCAGCACATGTCAAACGAAGGGAACAGCAAGGAGGTAGACCATGACAGT